>NW_006922313.1:689677-693436 GCF_000298275.1 Orycteropus afer afer | reverse complement strand
GCCTCCTCCTTGCTCATGGCCAAGGCCAGCTGCAGCTGCAGCTCCTCCTCCCCGCTGCTCTGCGGCCACGCCTGCTCCGCCTCGGCGGGGGCTGCCACACCCACAGCCGCCGAGGACGCTGGGGGGCAGGGGAGCACACGTCAGGGGACCCAGAGAAGCACCCCGAAACTGGGCCCATGAGACTTCTGGCCCCCAAGCCCAGCCACCCCTCCAAAGGCTGGGTTTCGGGCTTCCTCCAAGGGAGCCGGGGCTCAGACTCTGGGCCCGAGGGGAGGGGATGGGGGTGCTGTGAGCCCCAGGAAGCAGGGAGGGCAAGGGCCCGCGGATAAAGAGAGGGAGGGGGCCGCGGGAGGCAGGGCTGTGCCAGGGCCCAGGGGCCCGGGCACCAGGGCGCACTTGCAGCCCGTCCCAGGCGCTGGGGGTGCCTCCCTTCTGTTGCCCCCCCCCCCCCGAGGGGACAGCCTGGGGGCTCAGTTTCCGGCCGGTCAAGAGCTGTGTGCAGACAGACTCAGAGCCAGGCCCGGAGCACCCGCCAGGGAAGCCGAGGCCTGGGCTTAAACACGGGGGGAGAGCAGCTGCTCCGTGCTGAAGCACCCAGAACCAGCCCAAAGGCTGCGGGTTCAAACCCAGCAGAGGCACCTCGGGACAAAGCCTGCCGACGTGCTTCCCAGAGGCCCCAGCCTCAGGAACCCCGTGTCCTCCGCACCAGAGTCACCGCGAGTCGGGACCACTCGACGGCCGCCAACGGCAGCTCCCCCTGCCCACCCCGGGGACCCTCAGCTCCCTCCCCACCAGGCCCGGGACCCCTGCGCTCTCGTGACTGGACACAGGCTCTGGGCTGCGGAGGCCAGCCCCGGGGCCCGGCCGCTCGGGCTGGTTCGGGGGCAGGCTGCCGGCCCCTTCTCCTGCAGCCCCTCTGGGCGAGCCTGGAGAACAGGCGTCCACAAGCTACGGCCCCGCTGCGAGGCCGGCCCCCCCGCTGCTGCGGTCTGTCCTCACAGGAAGAGTTTCATGCTTTGAGCCGCTTGGGGGGAAACCAGCAGGAGAGTGTTTTGAGACCCACGCACCTGACAGAAAGCTGGGACGCTGGCCATGGCCACCATGCAGCCCGGGCGGGGTGGTCCCCCCACCGCCCAGGGCCGAGCCTCCCCCTCGCTGCCCTCACAGGAGAGGCTCCCGCCCTGCCCTCGGGGTCCACCCTCCGAGAGTGGACACGCTCATCTCTCCACAGCCATGGTCACAGCACTGGGAGTCCCTGGGTGCCACTAACGGTTAACCCCTCAGCTACCAGCTGCAGAGCTGGCAGTTCCGCAGAAGAGAGTCCTGGTGACCCGTGAGAGGCACAGCGACCGACACCCCCGGGCACACTCTACTCCGCCCCGTGGGTTCAGCTTGAAGACCGCTGCCGCCAGCCCCTCTCCAATCCAAGACAACCCCAGCACCTGGCGAGGGCGACGCACTCCCTGCCAACCTGAGGCCGGGCCCCCAGGGGCGCCTGGCCGGAACATCAGCCACCAGAAAGCCCAGAGAGCGGTTGTGACACACGCGGGCTGCCACTCGGCAGCGCCTATGCAGTGGCACCCACGGGTGCTGCCGGGACCCTCACGGAGGCGCACTGCAGCCCCTCCCTCCCGAAGCTGCTCCTGGGCGCAGGGTCCGCGAGAGAGGCGGGCCCGGGAGCCGCCAGCAGCCCGGGCAAGGAGCAAGCGGTCCCTGGGCCGAGACTGGCCCTGGCTCTGTGGGAACCAGCTGCTCAAGCAGCAGAGAGGGTGGCTGGCAGGGATGGTGGCCGGTCACGGCGTCCAGCCAGCATCGGTGGGTACCAGAGGACCATCCCCTGGTGGGGGGCGTGAGGGGAAGGGAGGCCCAGTGGCCAGGGTCCCGGGAGGAGAGGAGAGAGCGTGTGGGACCGCGCAGTCCCGCAGCCACGACGAGGGAGGAGAGACGCCAGGCCCCGTCAGGGGAGGGCGGCCTCACCAGTGGCGGTCTGCGCCAGCTTCTCCTTGGTCTTGAGAGCGTGGGCACGCTCCTCACGCAGCCGGTCCTCGTCACGCAGCAGGGCCACCAGCTGCTTAGCCTTCTCACGCACGTTCACGCCCTGGTCCTTGCCGTCACGGTCGACGTACTGGAAGTCCTTGAGCGTCTGAACCGCGTACATGTTCTCCTTGCACTGCTGCGACACACGCTCGGAGCCCGTCTTGATCAGGTACTCCATCAGCGTCATGGCCTGCGGGGCGGGGCGCGGGTCAGCACATGGGTCGGCACGCCGCCACATGCATGGGGAGCGGGGTGTGACGTGGACACGGGGCAGGGCGCGGGTCAGCACATGGCCATGTGCACGTGGAGGGGCAGGGTGTGGGTCGGCACATGACCATGCGCACCTGGGGGGACAGAGAGCAGGTCAGCACACAGTGACGTATACACAGGGAGGGGCGTGGGTCGGCATGAGGCCACATGCATGGGGAGCGGGGTGTGAAGTGGACACGGGGCAGGGTGTGGGTCAGCACACGGCCATGTGCACACGGGGGGCAAGGCGTGGGTCAGCATGCAGCCACATGCACACGGAGGTGGGTCATGGGTCAGCACATGGTGACATGCACACGGCAGGGGTGGGGAGTGGGTCAGCAGGTGGCCATGTGCGCATGGGGGGGCGGGGTGTGGGTCAACACACGGCCACGTGCGCACGGGGGCAGGGGTGGGTTAGCACACAGGGGGGTGCACACGGAGGGGAGGGCAGGCCGCTGGTCAGCAGGTGGCCACCGTGCACACAAGCCAACAATCAGTCAGGATGACACGCACAGAGGATGGGGCGTCGGTCAGCACGGGGCAGCACGCACAAGGGCCCAAGCAGGAGGAGGGGTACAGGGGGGCACTGGTCAGCAAACGGCCACAACGCACACAGCCGGGAGCCAGACACGTATCCCAGCACCACGGCTGCCGCCCACAGGGAACAGACCTGCTGAACGGGTACACGGTGCAGTGGGACACCTTCCCACAGTGGACAGAAGGCAGGCCGTACCTGCCTGGCGGGACAGCTCACGTGAGTGGGTGGCACACCACGTGTCCTCACCCACACAGTGATTCCAAGGTCCCCCCTGGTGTGGCACGCACCAGACGGCACTTCACGGAAAGAGGGCCACCTTTGGTGGCTGGGACGCACATGTGCCCATGTACACCCGCGCTCACACACACACGCATCTGTCACGGGACACAAGAGCAGTCCCCACCTCCAGGCTGCCAGGGCGAGAGCCGCCCTGAACAGCGACATGTCTGAGTCCTTGCTTTCCCTGCTGGGGGCCTCGCCCAGGAGAGGGAGGGCTGCACCGAGTCCTGAGTACTGCCAACAGTCAGGCAATCAGCTGCTAATCCTCCCCGAAGGCTGACAGTTCGAGTCCACCCGGAGGCGCCTCGGAAAGCCTGGCCAGCCGTCTCCAAACCACGGAGCACAGCCCTGCCCTGACATGCGTGCAGCAACTCGGCTACTGGTCTGCTTTCTGCTCTTGGACGGTAACTCTGGGTATCACTCCAAGGAAGCACCATGCTGTTAGGGGCTCTAGTGGTGTGGGGGTGAAAGTATCTGACTCCTCACTAAAAGGCTGGCGGTTCAAACACACCAGCCGCTCCACAGGAGAAAGATGAGGCAGTCTGTTTGCTTAGAGATTACTGCCGTGGAATCCTACAGAGCACTTCTCCTCTGTCTTAAGGGTCCCTGTAGGGCTGCTGTGAGTCAGCATCTGGTTGGTGGTCGTGGGCTGTCCC
>NW_006922313.1:687753-689370 GCF_000298275.1 Orycteropus afer afer | reverse complement strand
TCACGGCTGCGAGACACGGCTCACGGCTGCGAGACACGGGTCACGGCTGCGAGCGCAGTGCAGGCGGGCAGGGTGCGGAGAGTCTGCGCCGGCTGGACAACACCAAACCTCCAGCTCCGCCACGCCGCCTTCCGCCGCGGCTATGCCCGCCGTTCCCACCAGCAGTGGAAGAACAGGGTCCGTTCTCCACATCCTCCCCCAGCCTGTGGCTTCCTAGGCACAGTCATTGCAGTGCGGGGTCAGGGAGGGCCTCCAGCACACGCGATGACACAGATAAAGCCCGCTAACATCACGCTGAGTCAAAGAAGCCAGACACAGAGGGACGGGTGCTGCACGAGCCCACCTACGGGAGAGGGGCGCGTGCCAGTGGGGACGGGGCTCCCCTCCGGGATGATGAACAAGTTCCCCAACTACAAACTCTCAGACTCGACTTTCTGGACCACTGGGGCCACAGGAACCCCTCAAACGACTGCCCGAGGTCATCTTTAAAACTCAAACCAAAAATTCCCTCTGAAGTCCCTTTATAACCAGACAGGAGACGCTTCCCAAGGAGCAACAGGCTGCTCTAAGACCCCCCCACGCCCAGGGCCACAGCTGAACTGTCCACGGGCTGGACTTTTAGCCAAACAACAGACAAGCCTGAAGGCGCACAGTAACACCAGGGCACCGCAGAGGCCCCTCACACCAACCACCCACACACCAGGAGACGGCAGCACCCTCCCAGCAGGGAGCTCAGGAGGCAGCAAGAGACAAGAAAGGAGGAAGCAGGAAGGGAGCTGTTAGCCGGTGGGACCGCAATCGACATCACCAAACAAAACGCATGGCAGCTCTTGAATGGAAACCCAATTTTCTCTGCAAACATTTACCAAAATCACAATAACAGAAAAAAATTAAAATATGTCATCAAGTCCATTATGATTCACAGCGACCCGTTGGGTTTCCAAGGCAGTTACGGAAGTAGATTGGCCCATTTTCCTTCTGCAGAGCGGCTGATGGGTTTGAACTGCCAACCTTCTGGTCAGCAGGCTCTCGGGCAATCCGCCTGGGAGGCCGCAGCTTGAAACCCTACTGTGCCACCAGAGCTCCTTTAGGTGAGAAAAGCTGCTCAACAGATTAGAGGAGACCCTTACGAGGCAGCGGGCTGCTGTTCATGGGGCAGGAACAGACTGGAGGAGGAGGAGGAGAACGGCGGCCCGGCTCAGAGAACACCACCAACGCCACTAAACTGTATGTGCAGAAGCTGCTGGATTACCGTGTGTAACCCACTGCTATGGAGACTGTCAACAAAAACAAAGTTAGACAGCCCCTGATGACCACAGCCCAAAACAAACCTGCACCTGGACACAGATGGCAGCATACAACATGGGCCTGGCCTGTAAGCAGAGGTCTGGCGGTTCGAACACACCAGCTGGTCTGTGGGAGAAAGATGAGACAGCTGGCTTCCAAAATGATTGACAGCCTTGGAGACCCTGTGTGCAGTTCCACTCTGTCCTCTAGGGGCGCTGTGGGTCGGAATGGACTCCATGGCAGTGGGTGTGGTTTGGGCTTTGCTTCTGTGAAGATTGACAGCCTTGGAGACCCTGTGTGCAGTTCCACTCTGTCCTCTAGGGGCGCTGT
>NW_006922313.1:681594-687552 GCF_000298275.1 Orycteropus afer afer | reverse complement strand
TGAAGATTGACAGCCTTGGAGACCCTGTGGGCAGTTCCACTCTGTCCTCTAGGGGCGCTGTGAATGGAACTGACTCGCAGGCAGTGGGTTGTCCTATGAGCCAGCGAGTTGTGTGCTGTGTGAATTTGCTCTCCATAAACAAAGAAAGGAGATGCCAGCTGCAGCCCTCCAGCCAGGGCACAGAGCCTTCCCTGGCTCCATAAAAGGGGCATCTCTGAAAAAGCAGCATACCAAAATAACACATGAACAACTGAAAACACTCAGTCGCACCCCAGGGTAGCCAGGCCCGGCAGACTGCGCTGGGTTCTGTTCTGGAACCACTGTGACAATGAGCAAGTGGCAAGCCTGCTGGCCCCCAGGACACCGTGCTGGCTGGGAAGCTCGGGGACAGGGGTCTGAGACAGTGGGGTGGGGCGAGGTGGGGGCGCGAGGACGGCCGCACCGCAGGTGGAGGGCAGGCAGTGGCCTGGGCTGCGCACGCAGGAGGTGCAGACCAGGCTGCCTGACGCTGCACACATTCACTGAATGAAACAAGGCGGCGCTGCCTGGGGCGTAAGCCCGGGGTGGAGCGCTTGGTTGCATGGCCGCTGCTAGCTGGCAGGCTGAAGGCACAGGTTCGCCCCGAGGCAGAAAGGCCTGGCAATCCGCCTGAGAGGCCGCAGCTTGAAAACCCTACAGAGCCCAGCTCCCCTGGGACACGGGTCCGTGTGGCCTGGGGCCTGGGGCCAGGGCATTCTCTCCAGAAGGACACACAGGAAAACGCCCCACTCTCGGGCTCTCCTGGCCAGGCTCCAGCCACGGCTCCCAAGGCCTTCTGCAGCCTTGTGCTCAAGGTCAGGGCCGCGGACGGGTGACTCCAGGGGCTCGTGGGGCCCAGGACGCCATCCGAAGCACCCAGGTTGAGCCGAGGGAGGCATCTGCCATTTCCACCGCAGTCTCTGCCTGGACCTTGGTGAAGTGTCTGGAAGCACTGCTGAGGGTCTCAACAGCTGCCCCACCTTTGGAGATCTGGCCAGGCCCTCCGGAGGCAGGTCGGGGGCGCTGAGGCCTGGCCCCCAGTTACTCCCAACTCCCCCGGTAGAGGCAAAACCACACCCCAGGTGGGACTCGGCGGCAGCTGGGCTCTGGAACTCAAGACCGTCGAGAGCAAGACCCCCATTCCGGATCGCGCTGTGTCCCCTTACACCTGCAGGAGGAGCCCGGGTGGCACAGCAAGTAAGTGCTCCACTGCACACCAGAAGGTGGGCGGTTCAAACGCACCAGCTGCTCTGCGGGACAAAGGCCCGGCAATCTGTTCGCAGCCTCGCCAGCCTGGCGGGGGCCGTTCTCCTCCATCTTCAGGGTCACTATGTCCATGGGGGCTACTGCCCCCAGTGGCTTCTGTTACATTAATGAGCTCCCGTGGGGCCACTCCATCTGTGCTCTGCAGGGTCACCGTCTGCGCGGTCACCGTATCTGCGCAGGGTCACGGGATCTAGCTAGGCAGGGTCACCGTCTGTGCGGTCACCGTATCTGCGCAGGGTCACCGTCTATGCAGTCACCGTATCTGTGGAAGGTCACGGGATCTAGGCAGGGTCACCGTCTCTGTGCAGGTCACCGTATCTATGGGTCTACTGACATCCCACAGGCTTCTCTCTGTTACGTTACGAGCCCGTGTGGCACAGGGTGGGTTTGAAGCTGACCATTTTGAACAGGGAAGAGCTGGAAGCAAGCGAGCAGATGTGCGTCCCATGAAGACAGCCAAGGAATCCAGGACCAGAAGCTAAAGACATGCCCCTTTCCCGGAGCCAACGAAGAACGCCTTCCCTAGAGGTGAGCCCTGAACCCAGACTTCTGAGATTCTGAATGGTGAGAGGACGCGTCCCTGCTCTTCACAGCCAGCCCCCTGCCGTACCCCTCGGCTGGCAGCTCTGGAGAGTGAAGGCAAGCGCGCACGCCAGGCGAGGGGCTTTCAGGCCGACGGCTGCACTAGCAGCCGCACCCCGAGGCCCAGTGCAGACCAGCAGGCAGCGCCACCTCCCCGCGCCCAGCCTGGCCTCCAGACAAACAAGCAGAAGCTTTCGTTTTCCAGAGCTTTCTGGACTTTGGAATTGCAGGTGGAAGATGGTGGGCCCGGAAATAGCCCAAACGCCCGTCAATGGTAGAATGCACCCGTCAATAACTGGGGTAGGCGGGCACAGTGAGGGCACCGTCCACAGCAAGAAAACAGCTAACTGGGGAAAGCAGGGACTCAGAACCCTGCACAGCCACACGCGCTGCGGGAGCCACGACAGCCCAGAGGACGAGACCCAAGTGTCCATCCTCCGACAAACGGACAGACAGGACGGGCACCCCGGTTAAACTACCACCCTGGTGGCATGGTGGCCCGACGACCAACCCAAAGGTTCTGCTTTTCAAAGCCACCCCCTGTGGTAAGTCTGTGATAGCAGCACTAGGGATGAAGACCCTACACGGAAAAAGAAAACGCACAGGCCAGTATGCACCCTACAACGCCACTGGGTAAAAGGAGGCACCCTATAACGCCACCGGGCAAAAGGAGGCACCCTATAACGCCACCCGGGCGAAGGGAGGCACCATACAATGTCACCCGGGCGAAAGGAGGCACCCTATACAACGTCACCCGGGCAAAAGGAGGCACCCTTCGATGCCACCAGGCAAAAGGAGGCACCCTACGATGCCACCCGGGCGAAAGGAGGCACCCTATGACGTCACCTGGGCGAAAGGGGGCAGGAGACAGGCCGACATGTGGACGAAGGCCTCTACCGTCTGACACCATTTACACACGTCTGACGTGTGGACGGAGGCCATCTACCGTCTGACACCATTTACACACGTCTGACGTGTGGACGGAGGCCTCTACCGTCTGACACCATTTACACACGTCTGACGTGGGGACGGAGGCCTCTACCGTCTGACACCATTTACACACGTCTGACGTGGGGACGGAGGCCTCTACCGTCTGACACCATTTACACACGTCTGACGTGTGGATGGAGGCCATCTACCATCTGACACCATTTACACACGTCTTACAAGTGCATCATTTATGTAAAAATAAACTTACAAACTGTAAGTTTCTAAAGTGCTGTAATGGTTGCTTTCACTTTTAGAAGAAAAAAGGACATTTTGCAAAAACACAGACTGCAAGCACCCCTCAGAGCATGGGAGGCTCAACCCGCACCCTAACCCTACCCACTTCCCCTAACCCACACCCTACCCCAACCCTTACCCCTAACTTGCACCCTAACCACACTCCCAACGCCTACCCCCTACCCTAACGCTACCCTATAACCCTAACTCAAACCTAACCCTACCCTCATCTCATACCCTCAGCCCACCCCCAAACTGCACCCGCACCCTACCCTACACCCTAACACTATGCCAAACTCTACCCCTCACCCTAACACTATGGCAAACCCTACCCCCCACCCTAACCTGCACCCTACCCCCACCCTAACCCGAGCTGCTCAGATCCCCAATGCATAGCTCTAACCCTACCCCAACCTTGACCCTAACCCTAGTCCTAACTCTATACCCCTAGCAGTGACCCTCACCCTCGCACCAGCCCTAACCCTAGAGCTGCTCTGCCTCCAATCCTAACCCTCACCCTAGGCCCAGTGTTTCCCTTTCATTAACCCTAACCCTAACCCTAGATCCAGCTCTAACCCCAAAACCACTGCATCACTAACCCTAAGCTTACTATAACCCTAACACTCGCTCTAACACTAGTCCTAACCCTAAATCCAACCTCAACCTAGGTTAGGCCCTAACCCTACCCCATACCCCAGCACTAACCTTATCGTGAACTCTAACCCTAAAGTACCCCTCGCCGCAGCCCTAACTCTGACCTGTGGGAGGGCCAGGTGGGCACACACGCTCCGTCTCTCCCCACCTGTGCCAGCCCACGAAGGCACGTGATACCCCAGCCCTGTAGCGCCGGGTCCAACGGGGCAGGGACCCAGACCACCGACCAGGCAGACATGGCCGGAGCCCAGGTCCACCAGCCCTGTGGGCGGGGCAGGGGCCCAGGCCACCGCCCTTACCAGCACGGCAGGGCCCAGGCCAGCGACCGCGTGGCCGCAGCAGGGCACCGACCTTATAGACGTGCCTCCAGTTCTTGCCGTGGTCGTTGAGCCGTTTCCAGATCATACTCATGATCTCAGAGAAGGCGACGACGTTGTAGGTGAGGTCGGCGATCTCGGCCATGAGGGAGCTGGACGGGCCCCACGGGTCATTGCTCGTGGCCTCGCGGACCTTGATCTCCGCCTCTGAGTAGTTGTGCACGATGTTCTTCATCTGGCGCCGCAGCGACGAGGTCGACATGGCGCCCGGTGGCAAGGGGTCAAGCCCCCGGAACGTCAGGAGACGGCGGGGCGACTGGAGAGGACAGGCCACGGCAGGGGGAGGCGGGTCACCGCATCTGAGGAGGAGGGGAGAGCAGAGGACCTTGGCAAACGTGGACGGGCTGCCCACGGCCCCAAGTGGGGCCCAGAAGGCGCCAACCCTCATTAACCTCTCTGTTAAAGCGCCTCCATCCGTCTTTCAGTTCCTCAAACCTGCCCGGCTCCTTCCTGCCCCAGGGCCCCAACTGGGCCAGGCAGCAAGTGCACCGGGAGAGAGTCAGCCAGGGTGTGACCACGGGTGGGCCGCCGCACTTGCACACCTCGGTTTTCTCTGTAACAGGGGGCCCAGCACAGTGAACCGGGAAACTGAAAGCGGCTGGCACAGGCGAGCACCCCGTGAGCGTCAGCCAAGGGCACCTGACCATGCCTCCTGCCCGTGGCCCTTCCTCTCCTCTGGGGCCCGGGTGGCTCCTACGTCCCCCGCACACACACTCGGGCCTCAGGGCCGGGGTGCCCCTCCAGGGGCTCTCTCAGCAGACGCCACCGGCCTCATGACAGCACACGTACATTCCTGATTCTGTGTCTAAGGTCGGCCAGTGTGCCCCATGGGGACAGAGCCCACGGCCAGGGAGAGCCGGTCATCGGCCATCACAGGCAGGCAGGAAGGGTGGGCAGCAGGAAAGGCTCTTGGAGCAGGGGGACAGCAGGGCAGGAACCCAGGCAGCAAAGGGACCCCCGGGAGAGAGCACGGAGCCGGGCGGGGGTGGAGAGGGGAGCGCCCCAAGGGTGGGGGACATGGAAGGAGCAGGGGAGGAGAGATAAGGGCACAGCTGCCTCAGACTGGGTCCCAGCTGCCTGCCAGCGCGACAGCACGCCATGTCCTTCACCACGGACGTTATCGGACGTGACACTACTGCACACAGCGTGTCACGACTACACCCAAGGGGAAGCCAAGTACTTTAGACCAGGTCACAGCCCAGGATCAGGGCAACGTAAGGATGACCGTCTAGGCCCACATGGACCCCAAAACGCACACCACTGACTTTAGGTGAACCAACAGTGCCGGAATTCCCACCTTCCACGTGGGGGGGCCCTGGGTTCAGTGCACCTCACTGCAGCCACCACCAGTCCCTCGACAGGGGCTTGTGAACAGCTGTGATGGTGAAGTCTCAGCAGGGCTTCCAGACTAAGACAGACCAGGAAGACTAGTCCTGGCAACATGCTTCTGAAAGAAGCCTTATATGGATCCCACAGGTGAAAACGCGACGGGCCAGAACAGTCCCATCTCATGTGCTGGCCGCGGTCGTCACGAGCTGAGGGCCGACTTGACTGCAGCAGATAACATCGAATTAACCCAATGTCATGACTACAGGACAAAAGGGTGGGAGTCAAGCAAATGATGACGACATTGACGTTGTTGCTGTGCTGGTGAATTGATTCAGACCCACAGCGCCCCTGGACTAGAACTGCCCCACAGGGTCTCCTAGGCTGTCAATCTTCATAGAAGCAAAGCCCCAACCACACCCACTGCCGTGGAGTCCATTCTGACCCACAGCGCCCCTAGAGGACAGAGTGGAACTGCCCACAGGGTCTCCAAGGCTGTCAATCTTCATAG
>NW_006922313.1:649282-681324 GCF_000298275.1 Orycteropus afer afer | reverse complement strand
TCTTCATAGAAGCAAAGCCCAAACCACACCCACTGCCCTGGAGTCCATTCTGACCCACAGCGCCCCTAGAGGACAGAGTGGAACTGCCCCACAGGGTCTCCAAGGCTGTACTTTGTACAGAAGCCTATCGTCTCATCTTTCTCCAGCAGGAGGGCTGGTGGATTCAAACCACTGATCTTTTTAGTTGGCAGCTGAGTGCTTAACCCTTGTGGCACCAGGGCCCCAGTGACGATGACAGTAAGCACCTATGCAGTTCTTACGACACTTTCCTGAGTGCTAGACTCACACTAACTCAGGGACTCCTCCCAACTCCACGATTCAGAGCCACTCGCAGAAGAGGGCACAGAGAGGACACGTGTCATCCCCACAGCTCAGGGCCAGAGCAGCCTCTGCACCGTCAGCAGACCCCCGGGTCATGGGGGGAGGGGATAGGCTGGTCCCTGCCCAGAACTCAGGCCCAGCAGCCAGCCCTCAAGAGACTGGTGTAAACGGCCAAAAAGAGAGGCCAGGGCCTAGGGCAGGTACACACGAAGACATAAAGAGAGAAAGCGACCGCAGCAGGTGATGCGAGAAACTGAGAAGGACAAGGAGACACAAGGAGCTTCCCAGCCCCGGCAAAGTGGGAAAAGACACAGCAAGAAACAGGGAGATGCCACTTGGAAAAGGACGGAGGCAAAACACGCAACAAAACTCAAAACCACAAAAACGACCAGCATTACTGGTTGGACAGAGACTGGAAGAACCCCCAAGACACCGGCCCCGGGTTATCCTTCAGGCCTGAACTGGATTAGCTCCCAGCCAAACGGCAGAAAGACCTATGAGCACAACAGCCACCCCAGGGAGATGCGCCCTTTGATCAGAGGGAAAGCTGGACAGACAGGAATGCAGAGAAATGCACCCCAGGGAAGGGGTGGTCACAGGAGCAGAGCTGCTTATTGTTGGGATTGTAATCAGGGACGTGAAGGCAAATGTCCATGAACCGTTGGGAGTAAAACAAATCTGCTTTGTAAATTTGCACCCAAATCACAATGAAAAATTTGGAAAAAAAGAAGGAAATAAGGGGGATACTCAATGAGGCAGGGAGGCAGACAAAAGACAGAGAGGGCCCCCAGAGAAAGAGGCAGCGACCTGGGACAGATAAGTCCCGAGAAACACGGGGTATCATGGAGCGAGCGTGCCATCCGGGTCCAAGTCCCAGCACACGGGCCACGGCAGCGCAGCCTCCGGGAGGCTGGGCTCGGCCAGCTCCACAGCCAAGGGCAGAAACCACCCGGCAGGCTGATCAAGAACATCAAGTGTCTGGCTGCGGGCCGCACAGATAGCAGGCGCTCAGGAACACCGGCCGCTATCCTTATCAGGGAAACACCAGAAAACGTTTCCAATAGCCCGGAATCCATAAGACGCGGGCGTATTTCAAGCGCGGGCAAAACTACGGCTCCGGACTTTATGCAAATCTCGCTGAGCGTGAGGCCCGGTGGTTCAAACTGAAGTGGACTCCAAGGAAAATATCAGAGACTCTCCAAGGAAGTACAGACGGTGCGGCAAGCCCGCCGCGAAGTTCTCAAACGGGGCACAGGTCGCCGCGGGCGCCCGGCGAACTGCACACCTTCTGCCCACCAGGCAGGGCGCTCCCCAAGCGCTGGGCACAGGGACCCTCCAGCTCGAAGACGAGGAAACGGAGGTCTAGGAGCGCTCAACTAGCAAAGAACGGGGCCGGGGTTCCCAGAGCCGGAACCGTGGCCAGCACACAGCGCAGCCTCTGGAAATTAGGGGAAGGGGCAGGGGGCTCTGGGGCCGAGCGCGGGCGTAGAGAGAGCGAGAGGGACGCGTGGAAACAGGCAAAGAGGGGCCCTAGAGGCAGGGGGTGTCGGGAGGGAAGCTCGAGTCACAGAACGCACCGCGCGGCAAGGACCGACAGGCAGACACACACAGGCCGACACGGAGCCCGACCGGCGCGGAGGCACAGGCGGCGGCCGGCGGCACGGACGGTGACAGACACTCCGGCGGCGGCGGCCAGGCCAGCCCAGAACAGAGACCGCGACACAGACGCAGGGAACCGGACGCGGAGACACAAAGGCGGCAGAGACGACCAGAACCGAGGAGGGAGAGCCAGCCAGCCCCAAAGCCCGGCGGAGTCCGCACGTCGCGGCCCAAGCCGCGGTCCCGGCGCCCGCCACCGCCAGCGCCCCCGGCCAGCGCTCACCTCGGCCCCTCACGCCGGACTCCGGGGGGTCATGGCGGTCAGCCCCCTGCCCCCGCTCGGCCTCGGTGTCGCGGGGCGCGCGGCGGGCGACAGAGGCGGAGGCGCGCTCGGGACCACGCGGAGACGCTCCGGGGCCGCACACCGACCGCCCCGCCGCCCCAGCGCCCGGGAAGGGGCGCGGAGAGCCGGGCGGGGGAGGGGAAGCGCCGAGCGGACGGGAAGCAACCGGAGGAGACGGACCGGAAACGGAAATGGCCGGATGCCCCGCCCCCGTGACGGACCTGCGCAGTTGCCGCTATGCGCGGCCAAGGCCCCCCCCCACCCCGAGAAGCAGCACTTCCGCCGTGCGGCCTTGCGCGCCCGTCGCTAGGCGCCGCTGACCTCACTTCCGCCTGCCGCTGATGCGCGGGAAGGGCCACCCCGCCCCGCCCCGCAGGCTCAACCCGGGGACCCAGGGGCCGCGTGCGCCTTGGCCACGCCCCTCCACCAGGTGCCGCTAGGGGTGCCCAGGCCTGACGAGGCCACTGGCTGTCCCACACGCTCAGTGCTCTCGGGCACGCCCTTTGCCCGTCCTGGAGGAGGGACCCAGGCAGGGTCGACCCTGGAGAAAGGCTGCGGTTGGCGTCAAGGATCTGAAAGCCAGGCACATCCACCCTGCGGTCCGCCACGACCTCCCCCCCAGAACTGTAGGGAGGGGCTCATAGACCAAACAGCAAGCAGCTCCATAAAGTAAAATACAACAAAATGTTTAATGAGCAAATTCGTCTTAGCAAATATGAAACTGCCACAGAGAGTAGGCGGGGGACAGGGCCACGAGGTTAGGGGTGGGGCGGGGGAGACTACAGGAGGGTCAACTACTCAAGAAACCAGGGCGGGAGCGGCGAGGGCCAGGGGCCCAGAGGACACGCGCCGTGGTCCTGGAAAGGGAGCTGGGCAGGGCACGGGGCCGGACAACAAAATCCAAAATAGTTTGGCCATAAAATATAAACACGCTGTTCCTACGGGGGCCAGAGGAGGGGAAGGTACAAGGGAGGGGGAGCGGCTGTGTGGGGAGGGGCGTGGGGGTCCTAACCCGCCCTGTGTGTGCCCGCCCCATCCCGACCCTGCCCTCTGTGTCTGTGGGCGTGTCTGTGGGCACTTTCCTGTCGCCCCGCCCCGCCGCCCCAATCGCTGCCATTCCAGTTGCTGCCGGTTGTCACTCGGCTGTCACTCCTCTGCCCATCGTCTTCAGGGAGGAAAAGAGGGGGGCGGGTGGGGAGGATGCCCCCCACCAGCCCTGCCCCTGCCTTCCCCCGGCCGCTTCTACCAGAAGTCCCGGCGGTGGTAAGAGTCGGGGTCACAGTATTTTGTGACAACCACTCTGTTGGCGAACTTGCGGCCCGTCAGGCCCTGCATGGCTTTCTGACAGTCAAACACGGAAGTGAACTCCACAAAGATCTGAAAAGCAAGAGACAGATGTGAAGGCCAGACAGAGCTGCGTGAACCCAAAGCCAGCATTCAGGGTGAAGGGTGCAGGGGTGCCCCCGGGATCGTGAGGGAGCAGAGCCATGCGGGGGACACCCTGGCCCCCCGAGGGACAGCATCTCCTGCCGAAGTCCGCTCTGTGCAGCCCCCGGCAGCACCCCCAGGACGTCTCCCAGATGAGAGATGGAGGAGGGGTGCTGGCCAACAGCCCTGCCACCTGCACGGCCAGGTCCGCAGCGGTGGCTTCCAGCACCCCAGGCCCTGGGCGTGCGGCACGAGGTGCTTCATCCAGAGTGGCGAGCACAGGATGGGTGACCCCACTTCCTCAACAAATAAAACGGACTGGCCAAGAAAGGGGGGCTGGCGAGGAGAGGTAGAGCTGGTAGAAATCACAAGACACTTTTCACCAGGTGCAAGGTGGGCCACTGTAGGATCTTTGCAGGAAAAAAACTCGCTGTGGAAAGACCTCCCGGAAATGGTGAGGGCCACGTGCAGAGAGGGCTTAGGTGTCATCATTTCCGACTCATGGCGACCCTCCGTCCCACAGAAGGAACACGGCCCAGTCCCGTGCCACAGACTGGAGCCCAGCACCCAAGCACTCGTGTTCTGATGGAGATGGCACCATGGCTCCGTTCCAGAGCCCGGGCTGATCCTGTCCCCAGAGGCGACAATGAGCAGTCGCTGGGGGCAGGGGTGCTGGTCCCGTCTAGTGAGCTGAAACCAGGGCCATTGCTCACCATCGTGCAATGCACAGGGTAGTCCCACTACAGAGAGTAGGCTGGCCCGAAACCTCACAGGCCGAGAAGTTACTGTGTGAAGGATCTCAGGGGATGGCAGGTACAGGAAGGCCTGCAGGATTCGCTATCTCCATCTAAAACCCAGCCACTGCCACGGATTCAATGCCACCCGACAGGACAGAGGACTCCCCCAGGGCTTCTCCAAGGCTGTCGACCTTTACGGAAGTAGACTGCTGCATCCTTCTCCCGTGAAGCGGCTGGGGGTTCAAAGCACCCACCTTTCAGTAAGCAACCCGGTGTTCTGTGCCACCAGAGCACCTCATGTTTGCAAAGACCCACAAAAATTCGTTTCAAGACAACCACAGGACGGGAGGAGTGCTGGCTCGTAAACCACTGGGCTGTGGTTACGGTGAAAGCAACATCAACCTGACTGTAAAAGGGGCCTGGGCACAGCGGGGACCTAGCTCGGCTGCCACAGGAAGGTCGGCAGTTCCAACCCATCAGCCGTTCTGCTGGAGACAGATCCGGCAGCCTGATCCCGCCTCGGAAATCCTGTGGGACAGAGGCATTCTGCTCTCGGGTCGCTGGGAGTCAAGATCACTCTACAAGTTTGGGAGATTTTATTTGTCGTCAGTAAGGTGTACAACTGTAACACACTGTACTGGCAAACACTGAGCAATATATTTACGACGACAAGAAAAAAAGAGTAGCTTGTGAGACCACTTATGTGCAAATACCTTTGGTTCTTGGTTTGGAGGTTTAGGACGTGGTTTCGTGGGACAGCCTAGTTTACTAGCCTAACACCACCAGTGTCAGGTGTTCAGTGCTTCTATCCTCTAGTTTGCTGTGTAATGAATGCCTGGGGTCTCAAAAGCTCACAAGTGGCCAAGGGACAACTAGTCTCTGTGTGCCTGGAGCAACAGAGGAAGAGAGAAGAGCAGGAACAGGTGGACATGCAATGTGTGGCTGCCCCCATGAACAAGCGCCCCTCTGCCACGACACCGTAACAACTGGATGGTGCCTGGCTTCCATTACGAACATTTTGATCCAACAGTGTATACAAGCATCCTGATCCAAAGGGTAGAAATTCACTATAGAATTTCAAGTTCTCCTGCACTCCACACTTTCTGGAGCCATGGAAGGTGGACGGACCCCTGAAGCCACTGCCCTGAGAAAATCTTTTATACCTGTAAATCAAAACTATGCTTCACACCTTAAACGAAAACTACCCCTGCGGTCTTCTCAAAACCAAACAGTTACACTAACACAGAAGTTCGGCCTGGAGCCTCATACACTTCCGTGTGTTTCTGCATCTGGGGACACTCCGTGGGTTTCAGAGTCAGGTTGGCTGTAATCATTGCAGAAGCCGCTCACCAGGTGAGGGTCTTCCATGGTGCTGCTGGGTGGGTTTGAGCAGGTGACCTTTGGATTGCCAGCCGAGTGCAGACCCTCTGTGCCACCCGGGGGCCTGTCACTGTGCTCTTTTCCTCTATTCGTATAGGATCAAACTGGTAACAGCAACTTAAAGGCTTCAATGACCAGCACAGAAGGCAGTGAGTTTGTCACTTGGGAGGACCCACTTGGAAAAGGAGGCAGGGACGGCTGCTCAGGTGGGAGCACGTCACCTACGTCACTGAAGGGCACGAGCAATGGCTCAGTTGGAGCCTGCTCTGCTGTGTGTATTCTCAGAACAACGGAATCGTATTGGAAAAGACCAGACAACGGCAGAGCTCAGGGCGCTTCCCTTTCTGCTTCCCACCAGCCCCCGCTTGGAGCCAGGCCCTCTGCCGACGCCCGTGCACACCCCGGGCAGCGCTGCCCAGCACCCACTCCAGCAGGGCGCGCCCGCTGGGCACGGCACCAGAGGGCTCCGGGGCTCCAGCCCTCTCTGCGCCCACACCTCGTCCCACACAGGGACCGGCAGCGGCCCCAGAGCAGGGAGCTGCCGTCAGGACCCAGACAGCACATGTGCGAAGCTCAAGCGGAGAGGACCCCGGGGGTCTGCTGCCCCTGTGCCGTTTCTAACGTTTGTCTCCCGTTTCAGATGAGGCACCCAGGGTTCCGAGCAGCACTGTCACCTGCAGCAGAGCCAGGTACCGGCCTGGAGTCGGGGGGGGGGGACCCACCACCCAACGCCCAATCAGGCAGCACCAAATGCAGAGGGGTCCTGGGTGGGAGAGCAGGGGGTGCAAGAGCAAGACAAAGGCCACACGCGGGGACAGGTGCCCACAGGGCCGCACGCACACGCAGACAGGCCACCTGGGGCCGCGCCCTGACCTTTCCGCAGCCGGGCACCTCGACGCCGTCCACGGGCCGGGGGATCTCGATGGACTTGACCAGCCCGTACTTGCTGCACTCGTCGCGCACGTCCTCCACGATCTCCTCGTACTCCTCGTCGTCCAGCAGCTCCTCGGGCAGCACCATGTTCATCAGGCACAACACCTCAGTCGGGTGGCCGCCCATCTGCACCTGGGAGCTCATGAGCCCCGGCACCTGCAGGGTCACTGGCGTCTGGTTGATGGTGCTCTGTGGGGCAGGCGGGTGTCACAGGGGGCCCAGCCACACCCCCGCCCCGCCACCCTCTCTAAAGGCCCGCCACACCCTCCACTCACCCCACGCCCGTGCAGACACCCACACGGGTGCCGCACGTCCCACCTCCCACACTGCGCCCACCCAACCGGCCCGGGGGTCCCTCTAGCCAATGGAAGATGACGTGCCGGGGGGCTCACCAGCGTGGCATTCTTGGCGCCCACACTCGCCCTCTGGACAAGCAGCTTCTTGTCCCCCAGCTGCATCCCATTCAGCCCAGCAATGGCCTGGGGGAGGGCGGAAAAGGGGGAGGTCAGGGGCCAGTGCTAAAAGCCCCTCAGCCCCGAGATCCTGGACTGAGGGCAGCAGTGGGCAAGACGCAGGCACAGGGTGGCCACACTCGCTGACCCCGTGGCCTCCCCCACCCTACCCGTGAGAGGCGACAGCCCGGGTGGGGCCCAGGACTCACCTGGTCTGTGACGTTGATGTCCACGTACTCACAGAAGGCGTAGCCCTTGGAGAGCCCCGTGGCGCTGTCCTTGACCAGGTTGAAGGCCTTCAGAGGCCCAAACGAGGTCAGCAGCTCCTTCACCTACCGGAGGGCACAGGCAGGCGATGGCCACCGAGGCAGAGGCTGGAGGGGGCGCCGCGGGCCGGGAGGGGGCGCCGAGGGCCGGGAGGGAGGCGAGGGCTCACCTGGTCGTCGTTCAGGTAGTTGGGTAAGCCCCCAATGAAAAGCTTGTGGGCGGAGTCGGGAACCACAGTGGACACAACTCCTGAGGGCAGAGAAGGGCGCACTCATCCTCAGCACAGGTCAGCCCCCACAAGCTAGGGGGCATTTCCACGGAGCACCCCTACACCGAGAGCGCTGGCCACGCAGCAGTGACCGCACAGCGACACCCAGCACAGGACACGAGCCATGACCTGGATGTCTGTCCGTACCCCAAGTCTAATCCAAAGGTAAATGACCCCTACGACCCGGGCAGCCTGCCCCACGGTCACGCAGATCCAAGCTCACCCCCAAGCCTGCCGCCTGCCACCTAGTGACCTTGGCGAGTCACTCTGCTCTGGGTCGGCTTTTCTTATCCTCCTGGCAAGGGGTCAGAGAGACGCACGTGGCCTTTGTCCCTCTGCAGCCACAGCCCCCACAGCCCTCTCTCCTGAAGACCCCGACTCTAATCGGCGTCCTGTGCTGACAAGGTGGAAGCGTCACCACAGCCGTGGCTGCTGCCCGACACGCCTGCGCTCAGGGTCCGCACGCAGGTCCCCGGGGCCAGAACGCACCCACCCCCACCCACCCAGAGGCTAGGGAAGCAGGAAGGGGCTTCTGGGGGCCATGCTGAAGGTGCCACGGGCCCTGTCCCTGCCCCGCTACCCTGAGGTCCGACTCAACAGTGCTGTGCCCAAGCCCCAAGCCGGGGACAGAACCCCCGCTCCTGAGCACTGGGTGGCACCTCCCCACGGGCAGAGCCTGGGGTTCAAGGCCTAGCCAACCCCCTGGGCCTGGTCTCATCTGCACAGAGAGGAGACAAAGAGCTCGGGTTAAGTGCTCACTAATCCTGGGCCCTTAACGAGAACTAAGAGCCGGAGGTCAAGAACACCAGCCACTCTGGGGGGGAACCTCCCCTTTGGCCCCACCCAGAGCAGGGTGGGGACGTGGGCGCCGCAAAGACTGCAAAGGGTCTGCCCTGGGACAGCACAAGTCACTGCCCAGACAGGTGACACCCACACAACATCCCACGCACACACAGGACAGGGCTGCCATCCCCACCTTCCCAAGACACCTTCCTCATCCAGGCAAGGTGGCTGCCCCAGAACGGACAGGCTCCCTCAGGCCCCTATCATGGAGTCCTGGGTCTGCAATCTGCCATCACCTGTCTAGCCCATGCACTCAGAGCCTGAGCCTCGGCCAGGTGAGCAAACACAGGAAGGTACTCTCCACCCCACTGCCCACCTCCTCACACAGTCTCCTCAGCCACCCGGAAATGGGCCTGCCACGTCCCCAATCCAGCAAAGCAGAAGGCAGAGGCGCCGAGAGATTGAGCACCTGACCCAGGCACACAAACCACCACGTGAAGGGTCTCGGTTGGGACCCAGAAGGCAGTGCAGTGCGGGACGGCCTTCAGACCCATCTGGAAGTCAAACCACCAACAGCCTGAGCAGAGAGGACTACAATGACTTTCTCCAAGGGCAGGCAAATTCTCACCCAGGCCCCCCGGCCCCCTCAGCTCCTGACACAGAAGGCAGCGCCCCCCTCCACGTCTGTCCTCTCAGGGTCTTGACCAGCCCACCTCAGCAGGCAGCCAGGCCCCCTCTGCACGTGCCGGTCCTCCCTGCAGTGGGGGCCTGGCACCCGCTCTGCGGACGCTCGGAAGCACCCTCCCCACCCCCACCGAGCACCCTTTTCTCAAGCCTCCAAGGCATCGCCTCACTAGCCCAGCGGGCCATGAGTGGCCACGGGCCGCCACGCCCCAGCCCGTCCCTGGACCGGAAGGAGCTGCACAGGGCCAACGGGACCACACAGGTTCAGAGACCACGTGCGCTTCTGAAAGAGGCCTGATGGCGCAAAGGTCAAGCGCTCAGCCCCCAACTCCACGCCAGCCCTTCCGACCCCACAGCGGCTCTGAGGCAGAAAGACACGGAGATCGACTCAGGTGAAAGTCCCACAAGAAAACCCGGCATCAGGGATCGTCAAGTAGGCTCCAACTCAGCACCGCACAGGAACAACAAACAAGTGCCCGGTCCTCCACAACCCTCAGTCAGCACTCCACGCTCAATCCCCTCCTCACAGCCACTGCGTTTCAAACAGTAAAATGCTACTAAAAAAAAAAACAACCTCCGTGCCACTGCTGCTCTGTCACATAGGTGAGCAGCGTCAGAATCCACTCACAGGCTCCACCAACATGCCCTCTGACCCCCACACGGCTTGGACTCCTCCTGCTCCCTGGCTCTCTGGCTCTCTTGCCCCCAAGGACTGGCTAGAAGCCCATGGCCATGCTGACCAGCCTGTTCACAGGCCACCAGTAGCCTCACCTCCTTCCCAATGTCAGCGGGAACATGCTGGGTCTCAGCCTTGCACAGGATGTTTGTGTAGTTACAGGTCAGTGCCCTCCTGCCAGGGAAGGTCTCCCAGCTGCCCATGCTGGCACGTTTCCCCCAAATCGAGAACATCTCTTGAATTTTATCAAATGCCTTCCCCATCTGGGATTTTTTTTTGGTGGGAGGGGATCGAAACACCTGTTTCACTTTGCCATTAGGTGCTATCGAATTGGCTCTAACTCATAGGGACCATGTACAACAGAACCAAACACCGCCCGGTCCTCTGCCAGCCTCACACTCCTCGCCACATCTGAGCCCGTCGCTGCAGCCACTGTGTCAGTCCGTGTCATTGAGGGCCTTCCCTTTTCTCGCTGATGCTTCACTGTACCAAGCTTGACATTCTTCTCCAAGGAATGGTCCATTCTGACAATATGACCAAAGTACGTGAGACAAAGTGTGGCCATTCTTAATTCCAAGGAGCATCCTGGCTGTACCCCTTCTGGGACAGATTTGCTCATTCTCCCGGCAGTCCGTGATACAGTCAATACTCGTCGCCAACCCCACAGCTCAAAGGCATCAATGCTTGCTTGGTCTTCCTTACTCACTGCCCAGATTCCTTACTCCTTCCATGAGGCAACCGAAAACATCATGAGGCTTGGCTCAGGTATAACTTCGCCTTCAAAGTGACATCTTTGCTCTTCAACACTTCAAAGAGGTCTTTTGCAGCAGATTTATCCAGTGCAAGAAGACGTCTTATTTATTTATTGACTGCTATTTTTCCATGGATGCTGATCATGGATTCAAACAAAATGAAATCTTTGACAACTTCCATCTACCATGATGTCACTTATTGGCCCAGTTGTGACAATTCTCGTTTTCTTTACGCTGAGGTATAATCCATGCTGAAGACTGCGGTCTTTGGCATTCATCAGTACGTGCTTTCAAGTCATGTTCGCTTCCACCAAGCGAAATTGTTCCACTCGCGTATCAGGTTGGTAACGATTCTCTGCTCATCCTGGTGCCACATTCTTCTTCCCATAGTCCAGCTTCTCGCATCATTTGCTCAGCATACAGGACGAGGAAGTAGAGGGAAAGGATACAACCCTGACACGCTCCCTTCCTGATTTCAAACCAGCAGTACCAGTTTTACTCTGACACATAAATGCGCAACTTCTGTCCAGAGCCATGCATCCTGTGAGCCGACCCCTGGAAGTGAATTCACCGCCCAGTCAAGACCACCTTGGATACCAGTCCTCCCAGAGAAGGCAGAAGGACAAACACCTTCTCTGCCATTTCATCACAGCAAAGACACCGTGCTGGGCAAAAGTCTGCACCAAGTGGAGATGGTCAAAAGCATCTGCCAAGCTCTGCTCCCACCTGGAAGGCAGTGACAGGCAAGAGGCAGTGCTGAGAACAGTGCAACATGAGCTCAGGTCAGACCAGGAGCTCGGGACAGTGGATGCCAGCTCTACCTGTCGCCTTAAACAAGGTACTCATCGGCCTGCACTGTCAGAGGGGCTAACAAACACACTACAGCAGGGGTCTGCCAACCGCCTCGGCCAAGGGGCCCAGAGCAAACATTCCCAGCTTCGTCTACAGCAGCCACTCAACTTGGCCACAGTGACGTGGAAACAGCCCGCAACAAATGGGCAGGGCCATGTGCCAACAAAACTTTATACATAAAGACAGACGCTTGGCCAGACTTGGTCCCTGGGTGGAAAATGGCTGCCCCTTGTCCTAGGGCACCACTAAGAAAACTGAAGACAACCCCTAGGGTGCACTTACAACCATGTCTGAGGTGGAGTAAGCACATAGCAAGGGGGTGGGGGTGGGGTAGGCACGTGGCTGCAGAAGACTGCACCTCAGTTTACTGGAGAAGGCACGAGGAGCACCTCTATGGCTTGGTCTGGGTGACGGTTCACAACACGCACAGAAATCCTACACACCATCCACTCATGTTAGGTTACGGGCACACACACACTACCTTTCTCCTTTTTAAAGCCTGTAAGACTTCCAACCCTGTCACGGTGGGGAAAGCAGGGGGCCGAGCCCCGAGTCCTAGACTCAGCAGCACGGTGCCGCCCCCTGGTCCTCAGTGTCCGCCCCGTTGCCCTCCCTCACGCTCAGCTTCACCAGCACAGCCCTGTGCCCGGGACCTGGCTGTCTCCACCCCAAACCCAGGGCCCGCTCGTGCACATCCAGCCTCTGCCTGTAGCCCTGGGCCACTGAGGATGGGTGCATGCTTGTAAAGGAAAACTCGTGGCACGTGGAAATTCCACGCCGCTCCTTGTCGGCACCCATCGAGTGTGCTGCAGGCATGCAGCCAGGCCCGGGGGCTGGCGGTCGTCTGCGGCCGTTCGTGCGGCAGGAGAGCAGAGCAGGCCCGAGAGAGACCACACAGCTGCAAAGAGGCACAACTCAGCCCTTCACCGGACGATGCGCCCAACAGGCCTTCGGGAATGGGTGCGGAGCACAGGCTCCAAGGCAGATGCAAGACTGTCCACCTGGCAGGCCCCGTGCTGGGGACTCTGCTGGTAACATCCTCACCCGCAGGCGTGTTCACACACAAAGTGTACTGACCCCCCGAAGGCACTGAGGCCCAGAGGAATTTCGTCATTAGCTGAGGCCCCAAGCCAGAAGGCCAGCGTGGATGGGACCTCAGCTCCCAACAACTCCAACCCGGCCCCGGCCCTGCCTCTTGCTGGGCTCCAGGCACCACGACTGCAGAGGGGGGAGAGGGGGTAACCCCCCTCACAGAGCCCCTCAGAAACACCGGAGAGGCCACTGAGCTTCCAACGAGACAGGTAGGCCACTCAGACAGTGCCAGGGGCGCAGGGGCCCACGCGCATACCCCCACTCACCAGGCACATAGACGGAGGGGTTCTCCGACATGCCAGGCAACGGCTGGTAGTCGTGGGGTCTGCGGATCTTCAGTGACTGGCCCTGGAAAATGATGCCATCGAAGGCCATGGCCTGGGTGGTCTCGTCCACTGAGCGGAACTGGAAGAAACAGAGGAGAGGTGCGGGGTGGAACCACCTCCTTCCTTTGCACAGGTGGACGTCACACAAGCAGGGCCCGGCGGCAGGCCTCGTGGGGGCCACTGGGACAATCAGGCCACCACCGTCCCTGCCTCAGAAGCCACAAGCCTCAAAACACGTGGCGGAGGATAAAGTACTGAGGACACGGCAAGGGCGGCTCATTCACACGGAGAGCGGGCAGCGTCCAGCAAGGCTCCGCGACTCTCCTCAGCGGAGCGCCACGAGAGGCATGCAGAGGCGGCGGGCACTAAGGACCCTCTCCGACACCGACTCCCTTCACGAGAGGAGCAGAACCAAGAACCCCAACCCCACCACCACCACCGTCCTGTTCCCGCCCAAGAAACGCACAGCCAGGCAGAGCAGGTTAGTCGGCCCACAGGACAGCACTGCCAGGGCACGTCCCAGGAAGGCCAGCATGCCTGGAGCTCAGAGACCTGGGACAAGTGGCGGGAGGAGCTGAAGATGTCCAGGCATAGGATGAGCGGGCCTGGGCCCACAGAGAGCAACGGGCAGTGAAGCCGGGTCTGGGCCCCATACGGCTCACTCAAGCGACAAGATGGGGAAGAGCTCACAGAGGGGCTGAGTGGGGTGGGCTAGCGCAGAAGCTGAGATCAGGGACTGACAAGGCCCTCGTGCACGGGGCTCACCTCCAAAAAGGCAAAATTCTTGTCCTGGTTGATCTGCACAGCTAAGACCGGGTTGCCAGGGGCCTGGGTCAGCCCTCCCAGGCGCATCTGGGCATTGAAGAAGTCCATCATGGCCTCCTGCAGAGGGAAGAGGAGACAGGGGGGACGGGGAGGGGAGGTGGAGAGAGGAGGGGGAAGGGTGAGAGAGGGAGACACAGAGGGGCATGGGGCAAGGGGAAGGGGTGGCAGGGGAGGGAGGGAGCAAGTGGAGTGGGGGGGTCAGTAGTGGACACAGAGGCAGGAGGAAATGAGAGATGAGGGGGCACAGCGGCCAGAGCCGGCGAGGGGCCGGGGGGTGCAGACCCCGAAGAGGAGGGGAGGTAAGGGGAAAGCCAGAGGAGGCCCCCCCCGCCGTCGGTAGACGGAAGAGACGGTGTCCAGGCCGGGGGAGGGAAACGACACCGGGGAGAGAAGAGGACAAGACGCCGACAGAGGCGGACAGAGACACAGGAGGAAGCCGCCCAGGGACACAGACAGACAGACGCCAGAACGCAGAGCAGAGCAGGCAGGAGCCGAGAGCCAGGGCCCGGGAGGAGGAGAGCGCGGAGGGACAGGAGAGCCGGAGCCAGGAGAGGAGGCGAGAGCAGGCGGGGAGGGGGAGGGCAGGGCGGGGGGAGGAGGGGAGGAGAGAAGAGTGATGTGGAGGGTCCTGGCCCTGGGGTCCGGGGGCTGGTTTATCAAATGTAGCAAAGTGCAGGTGGAGAAAGTCGGAATGGACCTTACTTGCCTTCGCCGACGGTAGCAAACTTTTTGTTGCTACGAGGGATCTCAGCCCCACAATATTTCACTTTAAAGAGAAATGGAAACAACTCTTGGATCGCGGGGTTCTTGGGGGGCGCCGTGGGGAGGGGGAGGGGAGGAGAGGGGCGGGAGGAGGGGGACGATCAACAATTACAGAGCAGCGAGCACGGGAGTGTGAGGATGGGCCAGGCGGCAGAGAAGGAGAGGCGTGTCAGAGAGCCCGGAGGGCGGCGGCGGCCGTGTCTGTGTGCTGTGTCTGCGGCCCCCTCTCTGTCTCCTGGGTGCTCACCTGGTGTGTGTGCTGGAGCCCTGGGCGGCTGGAGGACGGGGGAGGGCAGATGGGGGAGAGGGAGGGGACGGAGGGGAGGGCCACCCGCAGCCCGGCCCCTGGCTGGCTCAACTCCACCGGTCCGTCTTGGGGGGGGCCGGGGGCCTTGCAGGAGCAGAGTCTGACCCGTGTGGGTTGGGGGAGGGAGTCGAGGGAGGGAGGACGGGGTGGGAAAACGGAGAGGGGAGGCCCAGGGGGAGGTCAGTACCTCAGTGATGCCAAAGGGGATGTTCCCCACATAGAGACGCCGGGCTTGTCTGGTCATCTGGCTGCCGACCACTGGCACGGGCGTGGGGGTCACGGCCAGGCCGTCAGGGGTCATGGTGGGGAGGAGGGCGGTGGCTGGAATCTGACCCGCAGCTTCAAGAGAGTGGGACGGCATTCAACGAGGTCGGGACACTCCGCGGGTCCACCTCAGGACCACCCCTGAGTGCCCTAAGAACTCCTGCCCTCAGCTGAAAGCTCCCCAAGGCCCGGCTCAGGGCCACAGCCAGCACCTGGCTCCAGCGTGGCTTGGGGGGGGTGGGCGCGGAGGCTCCTGTCCAGCCAACCCGCCCCGTCTCCCCTCGCACTTAGCCGTGGGGTCTCGTCCTCCTCCTCTCCCAGAGAGGGACCTCACAGACACCCACAGGGACCTACCTTGCATGGCCTTGTACTGCATGGGAGTGATGTGCTCGAAGCCCGGGGGCGGCACGTCCCAGTACTTTCTAATCTTCTTCTTCTTCTCGTGACGGGGGGACCGGCTGGGGGCAGGGGAGAGGAGCAGGGCACCCTCAGTCTGACCCACGCAGGCCAGTGGGCCCCCAGGCTCCTCCTCAGCGCCCCCACCGCGGTCAGCGCAGCGGGGGGCGTGCCGGACTGCAAGCAGGTCAGGTCCTACCCAGCGTCCTGGGCAGGGGCAGGGGGCGGGCGGCAGGGTGGAGGGGCGGCAGGGTGGAGGGGCGGCAGGGTGGAGGGCGGCAGGGTGGAGGGGCGGCAGGGTGGAGGGCGGCAGGGTGGAGGGGCGGCAGGGTGGAGGGCGGCAGGGGGGAGGGCGGCAGGAGGTGGGGCGGCAGGAGGTGGGGCGGCAGGAGGGGGGGCGGCAGGGTGGGGGGGCAGGTAAGAGCGGCTCACATCAGTCCACCGTGTTCCTCTTTAGCGCCTCTGGTCAAAGGTTTGCTGGGGGTGGGAGGGAAAGGCATGGGCAGGGCTGACTGGGGGCCCTCACCTTCCCCAAGCACCACACTCCCCAAAGGACACGGAGTCCTCAGGGTGAGGGCAGGGCCAAGGCGAGCAAGCAGCAAGCAGGCCCCCCTCGGCCCTGCCATTCCCCCAAAACACCCCCCCCCGAAACGGAGATGTGAGCATGGGAGGAAGACGGCCCAGACAGAGCACCTTCCAACGGGTAAAACCGAGGCAGGGGGAGGGGAAGGAGACGCCTCCCACCCCCCGTCCACGGAGAGACAGCGAGCTCAGGCAGCTGACCGAGGGAAGGCAGAACACCGCGGCCGAGAACCAAGCCCCAGCACGAGAGCAGACCTGACGGGGCCGCCAACCGGGGAGACGGGCGCGCCCCGAGGCAGACGCAGCCCCGAAGACAATCCCACGCGAAGAACCCGAGGGGAAGCCAGGACAGGGCGGCCCTCCCCGACCTCAAGAGCCTACTGCCCCCCACAGCCCACCGGCGCCCAGACAGACACTGGGACAGCCCGGGAACGGGAGAAGACCAAGCTGAGGACGGCGAGCAGCAGACGCCTCCCCCGATGAACACAAGCGCAGGAGCCCGTCCCCGGGGCCATCTCGCCCCCGCGCCCTGCTACCTTCGCCGCCGCCGGTCCCGGGAGGCGCTCCGCTGGTCCCGGTTGCGCCGGTCACGGCTCCGGCTCCGGCGCTTGCGGTCGCGGCTGCGTGAGCGGCTGTGGCTGCGTTTGCGGTGCCGGTTCTCTTTGTCCCGTTCTGTGGGGGGGAAGGGAAGCACTGAGGCCCGGCCCCCGCCACTCAGCCACTGCATGTCACGGGCCACCCCAGGGGGGCGGGCGCCATGGAGCAAGGACCGAGCAGCCTGCGGGTGCACCGTGGCCCGGGAGCACCCAGGCTGAGCCACCCAAGGGCGCCTCCAGCAGGGAAGGCAGGACGCTGGCTCCTGGCCCCCCAGGCTGTCCTTGAGGGTCGGAGCATGCCAAGGAAGAGGCCCAATGGCCTGAGCATCCCCAGGTGAGGCCTCTGCAGCCCAACGGCACCCAGCACCCCGCCGGGCACCCAGGCCCCGGGCTCTGCTGCGGTGGTGCCCCAGGCCGGCCGGCACAGCCCGGGAATCAGGGCCACTCAGGCACGTTCCCTCCCAGCCGAGCGAATGCAGGGTCCGATTCCTCCCCCGGATCCGCGGGGCAGGTAGAACTGCCCTCACTTCCTGGCAGCGAGGAAGGAGCTGGCCAGGCCCAGTGCCCACCCAGGAACCCCACAAGGCTACCCCCCGCCACACTCCCCCAGCTGGGCCACGGACAGCAAGCACAGGGTGGGGTCTCCCATGGCTCCTCAGGCCCCTCGGCCCCCGCCGCTCAGCCACCCGCAGGTGAGCCGTCAGAGAACCCACAGGGACGGGGCAAGAGCAGCAGGAACGGAGCCCACCCTCACCCCCCTCAGGACAGGACCCAGGCCCTGGCCAGCCTGGCCCTCGACCCCGAGGGGAGAGCAAAGCCCAGAGTGGCGGGGTACCGCAGAGTCACAGGGCAGGGAGCCCAGGACAGGGGCAGCCAGAGCCCCAGACTGCCAGCTGCCAGGCTGCGTGCGACAGGAGGGCTTGTGGCTCTGTGGGACTCTCGGCTGACTCGGGCACCAGAGACCTCTGCCCCGCTCTGCAGACACAGGGAGGGGCCCAGGTAAGCCTGAGCGCGTCTGCCGAGGAGCACGGCTGCAGGCGCGAGAAGGAGAAGGCCACGCGAGGGCGTCACAGAGCACGCCAGCCGCCCCCAGCTGCCCCGGCTCCTACATTTTTCAGAGGCAACCAGAAATGAACCTTTGGTCCAAGTTTTTCAAGCGCAGAGTCACTAGAACTAACCCACCCCCCGGAAGAAAGGCCACTGAAGGTGCCAAGATGCTTCCTGAAACCCGATCCTGCCTGCACACCCGCCTCGCTGCCCTGTGGAAAAACCGCGGACTGCTGTCACAGACGAGACGGCAGCGCAGAGGGCCTGTGACTGGCCCGGAGCCAGAGGCAGGGAGAGGGCGGGGCCGCAGGCAGGGCTCTGCCCACGTGGGGCTTCGGGGCTCCCAGCAGACGACCAGGCGGGACAGCGCAAACACGAGGGGTCTGCGGCCCCCAACGGGACTGGACAGCTCGCTAAAAACGTAAACAGCGCACCCGGTGCCCTACCGGAGTGGGAGCCTAGTGTGCAAACTGGCCCGCTGGCACTTTGGTAGGCTCAAAATGGACCCTCCCAGAGACAGAAAGGGGGCTCTCACTGCCCTCGAGACAGAAGACCCCAGAGCGGGGCGCACCCTTGGATCTGAGACACCTGTGCAGAGGCGGCAGAGTCCGCAGAGTCGGGAGAAGGACAAGAGGGCAGCACGAGACGGCGGCAGCCCTGCCCGGCTGCGGAGCGAGAAAGCCGAGGGCCCTCGGGCAGGAGGCGGCAGAGCGGGGGCCCCGACCCACGGCGCCCCGAGAGCTCTGTAACACTCGCCAGAGCAGGGTGGAGGCTGGGCTGAGGCCAAGGGCCAGAAAGGTGTGTCTGTGGGCTTGGCCAAAGGACACTGTCCTGACCTAAGAGTTGTGCTCTGAGGGTGTTCCCAAGCCTGAGCTGTAACCTGTTACCTCCCTGTCAATCCCACTGTCATACTGTCTGTGAGGTGTGGCCACTGCAAGAAATTCTGGGACCCAGCAGAGGACTCTGAAGCGGTGGGAGGGGCGGGTGGTGTCACAACTGGCAAAAGGATGTGACAATGGTGGCCTGTCTGACTTCTGCCTCACAGACAGCAGCCGTGGGTCACTGATGGTGACTGTCCCCCCCCATGAAGTCAGAGACATGAGACAGCACTGCCCACGGCCTCTCTGTACCGGGAGAGCAGCGGGCCACACTTCCTGACGCTCGGGCAGCACACACCAGAGGCTGGTGCAACCTAATAATGTCCTCAAAAGCACTTCCCCTCTCAAAAACCACCATCAAAGCCTGGAACTGGAAGGGGGAGAGGGAGCCAGCCGGCAGCATGGCCCTTCACAGAGCCTGGGCTCTGGGGCAGGCTGGGAGCCCCCAGGGTCTTTTCCGCTGGAAGGCTCCAAACTAGACCCGCAGAGGGACACACACAGAAGCAGCACCATCTGCCTGGGACGCACACAAGGATGTTCCGTCCCCAAAGAAAGCCAAGTACTCACGGCGAGGGCTCCAGCCTGGAAACTAAGAGAGCAGGGCCCTTCACCCCCCCACCCCACAGCAGCGCGCGCGCACGCACACACACACACACACACACACACAAATCCTAGAACTGACACTCTTAAGAGAAAGGGAACTTCATTTGCCCAAAATGCCCTGTGTCCTCCGGTGTGGGGGCAGCCAGATCCGAAGGCCCAAGGTGGGGACGCCCGGTAAGACCCACAAAGGGGTGGCTCGTCGGGTGCCCTCGGTGGTCTGTGAAGCGGAACTGGCACTGGCACGGGGCACGCGACAGCCGAGCTCAGAACCAGCGCCAGCTTTGCTGCCCAGCAACCGGAGAAAGCCATGGAGGGGGCTTCACGTCCGGCTTCTCCTTGGTCTGCCCCACCGGGCCGAGAAGACCAACGGACAGCTTCCTACAGCACCCTTCTCTGCCCTTCCCAACTCTGAGGCTCTGTGCGAGACCAAGCCCGGGGAAAACATTTTTTAATTTTTACTGTTTTGGTTGAAAGTTTACAGAACACGTTCATCTACCATACAGCGGTCCATACACATTTTGTTTCATTACGTTGACCTCACTCCACACAACGCTCTCTTCCCTCTTCCTCCCCACAGTTACCTCTTCCCTGTGTCCTTCCCTCTCAGGCACCCCCCAGCGATCTCCCTGATCCCCCACAATTGACTGCTTTAATGAGGTATCTAACCTGATATAAAGGTTCACCCCACGGGCCTGTCTATCGTTTGTCTGGGAACCACTAGAGTGAGCTCATCTCCACACCTGAAGGGTAACTAGGGGCCATAGTCTCAGGGGTCTCATCAGGCTCTATGAGACCGGCAAACCTTGTAAGATTTTGAGTTTTGCTCCCTGGGGAGGATTTCCCCATAAGCAGCATGGTCCTGGACTCTTGCCAGACACCTCACCCCATGTAATCCTAGCTCTGCCTCCAACTGAGACCTGGGAACAAGGTCTAGGTTTTCTGGGCCTCCTGTCCTGCCAGGGGAAGAAGCTAACTTCTGCCTCACGAGCTGGAAAACATCTCAGAAACACCGGGCAGCAGGCTCAGGCTGGTGCCTGGCAAGCACTCAAGGCTCAACCTGACCCACGAGCCGAACAGGGTGGAACGGCGAACGGGAGGACACATGCCAACGTACGCACAGATCGGACAGAGGATGCTTCTGCACGCATATTTGCATACGCTGCAAATACATCCGTGAACAGAATACGACAAAGAGGATGCAAAGTTACGAAAGCTTCGTAGCCAAAACCAAAAGCCTTGAGAGAATGAGTCACTGGGCCGGGGGTTCAGGACCACAGTCTCGGGGGATGCCAAGATCAACTGGCATAAGCTAACTCACCAAGCCAACATTCTACGTCCTATTAGCGAATGACTAGGGTCTGAAAGTCTCAGGAGCAGCCATCTACAGTGCAACCACAGCCTCTCCCCACCCCAAGCAAAAAAGGAAGGAAAACCCCCAAGGAAATAATCATCTAAAGGACTAGTGGACCACATGAACCCCAGCTTCCACAGCCCTGAGACCACAAGATCTAGATGGGGCCCAGCTACCACTGACCACTCTGAAAGGGATCCCAACAGGAGGTCCCGAATAGAGTGGGAGAAAAACGTGGAAGAAAATCACAATCATTAAAAAAAAAAAAAAAAGGCCAGGCCTGCGGGTGTGATAGACTGGTGGAGTCCCGGGGACTATGGTCCTTAGACACCTAGACACCCTTCAGGGCTGAAGGCGAACTCAGCCCCATGACTCAACTTTCAACCAGACAACAGACAAGCCTATGGGGCGAACGGTAACACACAGCTCCGAAGGCAGGAAGGGAGAACGCAGGAAAGGGTAAACACGGGGAGGAAGGACGAAGAGTGCTCTTGCACCTGGGGATTGAGATCAATGTCAACAAGCAAAAGGTCTACAATCGGCTGAATGCAAAACCGATTGCTCTGTAAACTTCCACTCAAATCATTAAAAAAATTAAAAACACACAAAGGTAACAAAAATGGCCGGCCAATGTTCGAAGAATAAAAGGCCCAGGTCTTTAGTATCAGTTGCTCTGCTACCGAACGAGACAGCGGGCACCTGAGCGGGCGGGCGGGCGGTCTCCCCAGGCCACGCTCCCAGGCGGGGCACGCGGGCCAACACGGAATCACACAGGCACAGTCAGAGCCGCCGCGGACACGGAAGTGCTGCGGCCTCCCAGGCCCCTGTCCCCCTCCCCAAGGCTAGCCTGGGCTCAAAGGACAACGGCCGAGCCTGCCATTCACCCCCCACATAAGGCAGCCCGAGGAAAAACACCAGCCAGGAACGGGGCGGGGAGTGGGGACTTCGGTCCCAACGACCAAGAGGCCCGCGTTCCCCACACCTTCCCCGGACCTCAGCTCCCTCACTCCCGAAACGAAACGGCGAAGGGGAACCACGCAACAGACGGAGAAGCACTCCGCCGAGGCCGGCATTCTCGGAGTCCCGAGACAGGCGAGCGCGGCCGCGGGCTCGCTTCCGACCCCCCACCTGCACCCATCCTCGGCACCTGCCGGGAGCCGCCCACCCTCTACCCCACGGGCCAGGTCCCCCTGACACCTCCACGACCTCGGTCTCTGTACCTCCACATCGAGACAATTAACGAAGCCGGCCCTAGGGGCCCTGGTTCGGGACAGGCCAGGATTTGGGGTCCGGCTCCAGTCTCAAGTCGGGGAGAGCCCAGGAAAAGCAAACACCCCAAGATGCGATTGTCAGGACTGCCCGCACCCCGTGCACGTGGACGGACGCGCGTGGGAACAGCATTTAGAGTCGGAAAGTGCGTTCGCCTTCCCCCTTCTTTGGCAAAAGGACAGACATGAAGCACGTTCCCCCCAGCCGCCCCAAGCCCAATGACGGAGACACAGGCAACCCGTGCGGCGTCGCCTGCGAAACCGCGCACAAGGGACGCGCGAGGGACCTCCACGCGCCCCCGAGATAGCAAGCACGTGGGGCCCGCCACGCCGCGGCTCTGCCCCCATCCACGTGAAGGAAGCAATGGGGGTGTAGTAAGGCCTCACAACCGCCATTTTGGAAACAAAGGGGGCGTGGAGACAGGACCGTGGGCCCGACCGGAAGCGGAAGTGCCAAGGCAGCGGGAGTAAAAGCAGGGATTACCAGACCTCACCTAATCTCCTTCACGGAAAAAGGGCGTCGGGATAATGTGCGGGCTCGCGTCCCGGTCCCCCGCGCCGTCTCCGCCGGCGACCACGTGGGGCGCGGGGACAGGCGCCGCGGCGCGCATGCGTCACGGGCCCGCGCTCCACCGCCCCCTTACCCGCGCCGCGCGCGCGGCGGAACGCCGGCAGAGGTCACGTGGACCAGGCGCGCGCCGAGGAGCGGGGGGGGGAGGGTGGGGGATGGCGCCGCGCGGCACCGTGAGGAGGGGGGAAGAGAGGGGGAAAATGGCGGGGGGCGTAGAGGAAAGCTGAAAGCCGCCCCAACCGCCGCCCCTCATCCCCAGCGCACTCACCTTGTTTATTCTCGTTGAGCTGCCGCTCGAACTCGTCGAAGTCCGACATGCTGAGGCGGCCGCGTAGGGGCCTGTGCAGCTCTCGCCTCGCCTTGCCGCCCGCCCGCTCCGGCTGCTTCGGCTACTTCCGCCGCCTGCTTCGGCTACTTCCGGCCACCGCCGGCGCTTCACGGCCTCCTACCTAAGCAAGCCCGCGGCGCCCAGCCCCGCCCAGGCTCCGACCCCTCGCCCCGCCCGCCCGCCCGCCCGCCCGCGAGCTGCCCCTCCCCCCAGGGCCTTGCTCCGTAGGGGGCCGGGAGGCGGCGCCTTCGGCTTTGTCGAAAACACCCGAAGGCAGGTTTTCGTCAGCTTCCTAGGTCCTCGTAATATTTCGGAGATTGGCTCCTCAACGTTCGGATGTTTCCGTAGGTCCTCGCTTGCTTCCGCACCGAGCCCCTGCTAAGGTTTCGGCTTCTTCCGACAATTCAAACCGTCCCAAGAGTTGGCGTCTTCCAAAGATTCTTCCCACTCTTCTCCACCAGCCCTTTCCAAAAAATTGTCTATTTCCGATAATCCTAACCGTCCCAGAAGGTTCCCGGCACTCGTTCTCGGGCCCCTCCACAAATTTCAGCTCAATTCCAAGCTTCGGCTCCTTCCGGAGGTTCCACTCGCTCACGCCTCCCCTCTCGGAGAACTTCGGCTCCTTCCGCCACCGCTTCGGGAAAGCCTCACTCACGCGGAATCGCTTCGGTTTTTTCCGTCGCCGGTTCGGCTCCTTCCGACTTCGGAACTGAAAAGGGTGGGAGGACAGAGGCGAGGTGGGTCAGGGGAAGGGATAAGATAAGGGGCAGGGTCCCGGCACCTGGCTCTCTGGATGGGGAGAGCAGAGGAAAAGAAGGGCTGATCTCGCAGAAGGCCTAAGAAGGTTGCGCGAAACAAGCAGCCAGCAGGATGAAGGGTGCGCGCGGCCGCTGCGGAGGTTGCCAGCAAGGCTTTGTGCGCCTGCGCAGGGTGGCAGCGGAGGGGCACGAGACGGACTTCTGCGCCTGCGTAGAAATCGATCTTAGGTGAGGTTTCTCACTTCCCTGGGAGGGGCACGGGTTCCAGAATGTCCTACGCGCATGCGCGGGATTTTCCCTCGGTATCTTGAAGCTACGTAGTCTTCGACCGTTAAGCAAGCCCGCCCTCTCCTGGTTGTCTCAGCAACCGCGTTAGTGCGGTCGCGCTCTCGCTTTCCCTTCGGGCAGGCGCAGAAGGTGGCGAAGAACGCACTTCCAGGAGGCGGACGATTTGGAAACCAGCGCCCCATGGTGGGCGGGCGGGCGCATCTTCCCAGAGATTACCTGGTCCTCCTAGTAGCGTCCTAGGTTAGCGGTCACCGACTCCCGCCTGCTACCTCCGCACCTCCATCGCAAATAACTCAGCAGCGTTCACGCCTGTTTTCTGGATCTCTGCCGTTTCTCTTCCTCGGACCACAGTTGCCTCCCCCCCTCCCACCTCTGCCTGCAGGAGGCTAATTACACCCTGTCTTCCCTGTTTCCCGCCTGACCGCCAGCTCCCTGGAACCCACAGAGGCCCCGTCACCGTCTCCGTGGCAACAGCCACCCCCCCTCCCGACCATGTCCCCCTCCGAGCAAGAGGCTGGAGCCTAGTTTATTCCAAATTTTCTCATCTCTTTTAATTTAAATTCTCTGCATATTTGTCTGCCACACGTGGGATTGGGGCGGCCCCAAAACCGGGGTGGGAAGCTCCCGGCGGGGGAGGCCGGATCACGCCTGCCTCTCCCGGCGGCTCGCGGTGGACACGGGGTCTATACAGTCCCTCCAGCCCAGCGAGAGGGCGGCGCCGCGACCAGCCCCCAAAAGCCTTCCTTTTGCCAGGAGGACGGGGTCCCAGGGACGGCCGGGCGGGTGCAGCTCAAGTGGAAGGGTTTTCTTGGAGGGAGACGCCGGTGCTCGGGCCGGGGCAGAAGCGGGCCGAAACGGGCCCTGGGCAGCAGCTCGAGGGCCGGGCTAGTGAGCCCCCAGCTCCCAACCGGCGGGTCCGGAAGGGGAAGGGGAGGCTGCCAGGAATGTGGGAGCCACCCGGGGTCGGATCTATGTACATGGGGCCTGGCCGGAGAGCAGGGTCTGCGGGAGGAGAGGCCACACGTGCTCCCAGGCCCCGGGAGGGTCCCGCTGCCGTATCGCAGCCCCAGCGGCCTGGCACGCGCGGTCCCGTCACGCACGCGCACGCCCAGGGCTCCGGGAGGCCAGGGTCCCGCGCACGCGCTCTGGGGGCCTGAACGGTCTCCGCCATGCAGGCGCCCCCCAGGGCCCCGCGCGGGTGCCGCTCCCACGCACGCCCCCCCAGGGGGCGGGGAGGCTCCGGCTCCGCGCGCGTCCGGGGCGGGCGATCACCGCTTGAAGCGGTAGGTGATGGGCAGCAGCAGCTTGCTTTTCTTCAGGGCCTGCACTTTCTTGAGCGTCTCCTCGTCCAGGGCCAGGAAGCAGCGGCGTGAGTACTCGAGCAGGCGCTCCTTGGAGGGGTCGAACTCGCCCACCTCGGCCAGCTTCTCGGGCGCCACGATCAGCAGCTCGGCTATGGGCGTGGTCAGCGCCACCGTGTTGCGGTCCACGCGGTGGTGCTCGAAGGCCCGCGACATGCTCTTGAGCTTCTGGAAGGTGCCTAGGATCTTCTTGTAGCGGCAGAGGACGCCGTCGGCGTCCTTCACTGTGGGGCGGACGGACACACACAGAGGAAGTGGGGTCGGATGAAGGCCCCCAACACGAGGAGGTGGAAAGGAGGCGGCGGCGAGGGAACAGAGTCGCGTCACTCGGGACATGCCGCCTCCTGCCCAGGTCACCAGCCCTGGCCCCCACGCCCGGATCCTGCCGCGAGGCTGGAGTTCAGCTCAGTGATGGCCCACAACAGGGACACGGGCCTGGGAGGTCCCCGCCCTTCCAGGGAGCTCCTAACACGCCCCCTTCCTCCCGGTGAGAAAAGCCAGACTGGCGGCAAGGAGCAGGCCCTCGGTCACCCTGCTGGTGGGGACCCACCACATCAGGGCTGCGGACGTGGGACCAGGGGTGGGTGTTTGCAGATGGCGAAAATGAGGTCTGGGTGGAGAGGACGAGAGAACACCTCTGCACGGACCACACGGCGACTCCCTGCACCCCGCGCCCGCAGCCTCCACACCTGCACCCCTAGTACACATACACGCACAGCAAATCCCAGCCCAGAACCCCACAGGCACGCACACACTGAGGTACACTGTCACACACACTTTCATACATACTCCCATATACACACACATGCACCCATACATGTTCACACATACACAGTCATAAATACTCACGCACATATGCACACGCATGCACGTACACTGATACTAGCACACTCACATACACACACTCACCAAACAATACATATATGCACACACATGCTGTCACACAAATTCAGATACACAAATACCCAGGCACACACATACACACGCCTGCACACACGTTCTCAGCCCTGCGCGCACACACCCTTTCACATACACTCTCACTCCTGCACACACCCTACGTTCTCACCCCTACATACATAAGTCCCCATGCACACACCCCTGCACACACACACCCTCCCTTTCACATATGCTCTCACCTGTGTGCACACACTCACCCTTTCACACTCTCACGCCTACACACATGCTTTCACCCCTGCACACACCCTTGTGCACACTCACCCCTGCACAATGTGACCCTGTAGCTGCACACTCACCCTGCATGCACACATGCTCACCACTGTCCACACATACTTGCCCCATAGCCTCACACTCACCCTTGTGCACACAAACACCCCAGTCTACACACACTCACCTCATACCCTCGCATTCACCCGGTAGCCTCACACTCCTGCACACACTCACCCCTGCATGCACACATGCTCACCCTGTAGCCTCACACCCCTGCATGCACACACACCTCTGTCCATACCCATTCGTCCCATACCCTCACACCCCTGCACACACACACTCACCCTGTAGCCTCACTCTCCCGTGTGCACACGCTCACCCCTTAGCCTCATGCTCACTCCGTGCACACATGCTCACCCCACAGCCTCATGCTCACTCCGTGCACACATGCTCACCCCATAGCCTCATGTTCACCCCTGCACAGACATGCTTACCCTGTAGCCTCATGCTCACCCCTGTACACATACACCCCTGCACACAATCACACCTGCACACACATTCTAACCCCATAGCCTCGCACTCACCGTTGCACACACTCACTCCTGCACACAAACATACCCCTGCACATACCCCATAGCCTCACACTCCTGCACACACACCTCTGCACACACTCATTCCATAGCCTCGCACTCACCCCTGCACACACACGCTTCCCCTGCACACATGCTCACCCCTGTACATATGTTCACCCCTGAGCACACACACTCACTCCATAGCCTTACATTGCTGCACACACACTCACCCCTGCACACATGCTCACCCCTGTGCACATACTCCATAGCCTTGCACTCACCCTGCACACAGTCACATCCGTGAACACACACTCATCCCTGCATACACGCACTCCTGCAATCACCTCTGCACATTCTAACCCAATAGCCTCACACTCACCCTTGCACACACTTACCCCTGCACACAAACACACCCCTATACACACACTCACCCTGTAGCCTCACACCCCATGCACACACACGCTCACCCTTGCACACACTCACTTCATATCCTCCGCTCACCTCTGAGTACACACCCCTCTGCACACACTCATTCCATAGCCTTGCACTCACCCCTGCATACACACCCTCACCCCTGCACACATGTTCACTCCTGTACACATTCACTTACTCCATAGCCTCACACCCCTGCATATACATGCTCACCCCTGTGCACACACACCCTCAATAGCCTTACACTGCTGCACACACTCATCCCTGCACACACGCTCACCCCTGTGCACACTCCATAGCCTCGCACTCACCCCTGCACACACATGCTCACCCCTGTGCACACACCCCGTGCGCACACGCAGTCCATAGCCTCACACCCCTGCACACACGCTCACCCCTGCACACACATGCTCACCCTTCATACATGCTCACCCCTGTAAACACACTCACCTCATAAACACTCCATAGCCTTGCACTTATCCCTGCGTGAACACACGCTCACCCGTGTACACTCCACAGCCTCGCACTCACCCCTGCACACACACACAACCCTGCACTCACCCTGCAGCCTTGTCCTCACCCCTGCACACATACTCACCCGTGCACACACACACCCTGCAGCCTTGTCCTCACCCCTGCACACACACACCCGTGCACGCACACACACCCTGCAGCCTTGTCCTCATCCCTGCACGCACACACACCCCTGCACACACACTCATCCCTGCACTCACCCTGCCGCCTTGTCCTCACCGCTGCACACACTCACCCCTGCACACACACTCACCCGTGCACACACACACCCTGCAGCCTTGTCCTCACCCCTGCGCGCACACACTCACCCCTGCACACACTCTCCTCCCTGCACACACACAGACACACTCCTGCAGACACACCCTGCAGCCTTGTCCTCACCCCTGCACACACACTCACCCCTGCACTCACCCTGCAGCCTTGTCCTCACCCCTGCACAGACACACACTCACCCCGTTGCCTCTCCCGTGCCTTGGGCTTCCCAAAGCGCCTGCGGCCGGCGCCTGCCTTCTGTCTCTGCCTCCGCCTCTCGCTGGAGCTGCCTTCTTCAGAGCCTGCACTGAGGGAGGAGGCCGCCGACTCGGGGTCCGAGGCCTCAGCCCCAGCCCGGCTGTCACCCTCTGCCCTCCGCGGCCCGGGCTTCACCCGGCAGTGGTCCTCTAGGAAGACAAGGAGGGAGGTGCACACACGTCAACAGCGGGACCAGAGGGGCCACGCGCCCCTCCCACAGCCCCCAGGCCTGGGTGGGTCCCCAGAGGCCAGGGGGCCAGGTTGGGGAGGTGCTAGGCTTCCCAACACTGGGGTCCCCAGCAAGGGCTGTGGGGGCCGGAGGTGGATGCACGGCGCTTGGAGGGCGGATGCCGAGGGCCTTTCCATGCTCCTGCGTGGACTGGGACCGGGGCGGGGCATGGGCGGGGCAATTCGCAGCGACTGCAGGTTCCCAGCAGCGAGGCCAGTGGGCCTGGGAGAGCGGACAGCCCACACGTCCAGGGAAGGGGGCTAAACAGAGCGGGGGACCTGGGGATGGTATTGCAGGGGCTTTCCAGGGACCTGGGTGGGACTAACGGAAGAATGAGATGTAGGATCACGGGGAGCAGCTGAGGCCGCCTGAGGGGGGTGGGGCGAGTACTGAGACCCCAGCTCTCTGGGTGTGGTGGGCTGAGCAAGGCCACTGCCTCCATCTGGCTCTCCCCAGGGACCCCTGTGGGAGCAGGCCTGGGCAGAGAGGTCTGGTACTGGAGTTCCCAGCAAGGCAGCCCAGGGGCCCCTGGCACCAACCATCAGGGAAATGGCCCCAGCTCGGGGTGGTCGGGACGGCGGGACAGCCGGGTTCCCAGATACCGGGCTCCCTGACGGCACAGGGCTAAAAGCCACGTGCCTCTCTCGCATGCTTTTGGGGGACAAGTGGGATTAACAAGGATGTGGGGGTTTTAAGGGGCCTCACAAGAGGGCCCACTGGGCTTGAACATGCCAGAGGGGCGGTGTTTGAAGGACAGATCTCCTATGTGGGCTGAAGACCCGGCAGAGGAAAGCCCCTTCGGGTGGCTCCGACCTCCAGATGCAGTGCCGGGCCCAGCAACGGGAGAGGCCTCACACCGGCCCAGCCTGGGGTGGGGGCCCTGGACATCAGGCGGGGAAGCCGGGCTGGCGTTCCAAGGGTGGGTGGTGTTGGGGGTCGTCCAGTCCATTCTGACTCGTGGCAGCTCCGTGCACCTGAGCACAACTGCCCACAGGGTAACCTCTGCCGGGCAGGTCGCTGGGCCTTTCTCCCACAGAGCTGCTGGGGGTGTTGAACCAACAACTCTTCGGCTAGCAGCTGACTGAGCACTTAACCTTTGTGCCACCAGGCCTCCTTAGGGGCAGCTGCTGCTGGTGGTGGAACATGCCCTCAGTGCATTCTGACCCACAGCGCCCCTAGAGGACAGAGTGGAACTGCCCACAGGGTCTCCAAGGCTGTCAATCTTCACAGAAGCAAAGCCCAAACCACACCCACTGCCTTGGATTTGATTCTGACCCACAGCGCCCCTAGAGGACAGAGTGGAACTGCCCCACCAGGGTCTCCAAGGCTGTCAGTCTTTTTTTTTTTTTTTTTTTTTTGCCATCTAGTTCTTGGGGTCTCAGGGTGGTGGAGGCTGGAGTCCACATTCCAAGGCTGTCAATCTTTACTGTGGCAGACTGCCAAGTCTTTCTCCCATGAGTTACTGGGGGGTCTAAACCTTTCAGTCAGCACTGAGTGCTTAACCTTTGTGACACTAGGGCTCCTTCGAAGGGTTGCTACTGGTCACAAATTAGGCAGGGAAAGGGGGGCGTGCGGGAAACAGCGAGAAAGCAGGTAGGGTTTGGGAACCAACAGGCCGAGGTTACCCAATGAAAGCCTTCAGCAACGCAGAAGAGGAAAGGGCTGAACCCACCGGGACAGGCTTAGGGTCTTCGATCGGGCAGGAGCTCCAATTAGCCAGGGAGCCGACAGGAAGTGCCTACGTGGCGCAAGCAGCTGCCATGCTCACTGTGAACTGAGAGGCTGCAGGTTCGAGTCCAGCCAAAGGGGCCTTGCAGGAAAGGCCTGGATCTATTTCTGGAAGGTCGGCCATTGAGTGCGCAGCGTAGCCCTACTCTGACACGCATGGGGCCGCCGCAAATTGGGACCAACTCCACAGTCACCAGTCGGTTGGAGTAGTCAGACTGAATGGGAGACGGGTCCTTTGAGGACCCAGTGGGAATGGGATGGGGTTTGAGGAGGCTAGCTGTTTGGACTGAACAGACAGCCTCTCCCAACCTCCTGCCCTAAGAGACCAGCACGACCACGAAGGATGGTACCCCCAAGGAGTCGGGACCAGGGAACTCAAGGGCAGCATGGCCTCTCAGGTCCAGAGTCCCTGGGGGAGTGTGCCAGGGCCCCGCGGGGGCTGTCATCACCTGCCCTCAAGTCAGCCCCCGACCACAGTGACCCCCACACAGCGGGATCGGGCCGTCGGGCTCCATGCGGTCTGTCAGTGGCTGCTCTTCGGATGGGGGTTGCCAGGCCTTTCTTCCGACTCGGCCTTCGCCTGGCAGCACCACTGAAATCTGTTCAGTGTCCTGGCAGCACAGAGCCCCCAGACGGCTGGTGGCTGCCCAGGACGTGAGGGGCCAGGAGGCGGGTGGGGAGAAGAAGCCTTGGACATCAGGCGGGGCTGGCCGCGACGCCCCCCACCTGCGTCCATGCGAGCCGAGGAGATGAACTTGTCCAGCTGGCACCGCAGGAAGTCCCTCTCCTCCTCCAGGTCCTCGATGCGCTTCTGCAGCCAGGAGTTTCTCTCCAGGGCCATGTGCAGCTGGGCCTTGACGCCACTCATCAGGGCCAGCGCCGGCGACGCGGCCTCGGGGGGCTCTAGGGAGACCGCAGCAGCGGAGCCTCAGCGCCCGGACTCGGGGGGCCGCCCCCCCCAGCCCCGCCCCCACGCGCAGCTCACCCTCCAAGTTGCCCCCAGAGGGGCTCAGACTGTAGAAGAGCTGCGGGTCTAGGTGGGCCGTCTGCTCGAAGGGGATGGGGATCCCGACGGCCTCGTCGTCCTTCTTCACTGCAGAGCAGAGGCGGGGGCTCACACCCCACACCAGGCCCCGGCCCCAGACAAGCCCCCCGCCGCAGCCCGGGGAGGGGAGGGCAGGGGCGGTTCCTCACTTGTCCTGCGCCGGCTTCGCTGGCTCATGGCAGGGCTGGCCCGCGGACTGCGCAGCAGGGCGCCTCAGGGGCACTGGGCAGAAGGAGCCAGAGGTGGAGGGGCCCGGCTGCAGGCCTGGGGCCTCCACTCCTCGGGGTGACAGGGGGGTCCTGAGGGTGCGGCTGCGGAGGGAGGGGGCGCTGGGGACCCGGGCGCCTGGCCCTGAGGAAGGAGGTAGGAGACCCCAGATTCCCGGTCGGGACTCCTGCATCTGAGGGAGGAGGGTAGGGGAACCGGGACACCTAGGTCCCGCGCGTGAAGTGGACCGGGCACTTAGAGTGCAGTGTCCAGGGGAGACGGGCCCGGGGCCCTACATTTCTGGGATCCCCGTGGGTTCTGCAGAGCAGGGTACCCCGGCCTGAACAGGAAGGCTCCACATCGCGGGTCACCTCCGTGAGGGGTGCAGGGGAGCAAGTGTGCCCCAACTTCCAGGCTCGCAGGGGGGTCCGCCCACGCGAGGCGGCCCCACGCCCCTCCCCCGCACTCGAGCGAGCAGAGCCCTCCCCCGCTGCAGGGGGCCTGGCGCGTGCGCGCTGCGCGGGAAGGTCACGCGTGGGG
>NW_006922313.1:644859-648920 GCF_000298275.1 Orycteropus afer afer | reverse complement strand
CCGCCCCCTCGGCGAGCCCGGGGCCCGGGAGAGGCCCGCCGCCTGCAGCCGAGGCCAGGCCGGCACTTGCGCGACCGCCCCTTGCCGCTCTCCCCCGCCCGCTCCGAGGCCCGGGCAGGGAGCGTCATGAAATTCCCATCTCCTGGGGACCTGGCGCGGCTCGGGGATCCCCCGGGTGGATGGTTGCGACGCGCAGAGTTGGGCCCCGGAGAAGGCAGGCGAGTGGCCGAGACAGCCGGAAAGTTAGGGCAAGGAGGCCCCCAGTAGCCTAGTCGTAGGAATAGGCCGCTGCGGCCCCGCTCCCACCACCTGCTGTGTAACGCCCCCCGGGGCGTCGTTCCCGGGATGTGGGGGTCAGGGTGAGACGGGGGTGACCCCTCTCCCCGGAAGCGGGCTGGGAACGCTGCCTGCCCCGGCTTGGGGACTCCGCGCTGGCCTCGGCACACGCAGACCTGACGCCCCCGCGGCGCTCCTCGTCCTTCCCCGGCTTCCCTTTGCTGCTGGCAGGTGCCATCCTGTCGGTTCCGACTCGGCGCGACCCCACGCACGAGAGGACGGAACACGGCGCGGTCCCGCGCCGGCCTCTCGGTCCGTGCCATGTGGAGCCGGCGGCCCAGCCACTGCGTCAGCCCCTGTGGTGCTGAGACCCTGCCCCTCTTTCGCTGACCCTGTGCCCAGCGGGGAGCCCTTCTCCAGACACTGGTCCTCCCGGCCTGTGAGGTGGGGCGGTTCCAATGGCCGCCTTAGGCTCGCTGCGAGGATGCTTGGTCGTGCTTTCAGCCCAGCGCCCGGCCATTGGAAGGGCTCGCTGTGAGAGCAGCGTTCCTAGCATTGGAGGTCAGACGGTGAGGGGCCAGCCCCTGGGGGGCTCTTTCCTTCTCTGGGACACGGAGGCCTTGTCGTTCCACCCAAAAGGAGGTCAGAACATAGAACTGGGGCCCAGCACAGTGCTTGGCACAAGATGGACGGCCAGGAAAATGAAGGGAGAAGGCAGGTGTCGAGGGAGACTGCCTTGGTTCCATCTGCTTCTTGGTCCTGGAGTTTTGGTGGCCCTCGGGAGCCCGTGAGGCAGAGAGAAGCTGAACGCATGCAGAGGGGAACCCAAACGCTTGTGTCACCTCGCCGGCTGGGACCACACTCCTGCACGCCCCTCCTCTCACTCTGCAGCCACACTGCCCCAGATCAGAAAGCCCAGGGGGAGCCGCCTGCCCCAGATCCGTGTTTTCCAAACCTACTGCTTCACTGGTGGGGCATTGGGCAATGTAACAAAACAGCCTCCTCGTAGCAAACGGAGCTACAGAGAGAAATTTGGTCCACCTGTCTTGTGTATCTAGGCACCAGGTTACCAGCCCCTGGGTCCTGCAAATGGTTGAGGGCTCAGCTGTGGCCTGGAAGGTTGGGGGTTCGGATCTACCCAGAGGTGACTCGGAAGAGAGGCCTGGTGATCTGCTTCTGAAACCAGCCACTGAGAGCCCCCCGAGCAGTGCCACCCCCAGCACAGGAGGCGGGGAGCCGGGAGCCGCTAGAAGGTGTTCGTATGCCACGTTGCTGCACAAAGCATGTTTCTCACTCTGGGTTGTGAATAGCAACCCAGGCTTGGAAACCCTCTGCCTACAAGACACAAGGGAGCCCTGGTGGCTTAGCGGGGGGAAGGCACTGGTCTGCTAACCAAAAGGGTGGTGGTTGGAGCCCACCTGCCACTGCAGGGGAAATGGCGCAGCCCTGGAAACCCTGTGCGGTAGGTCCAGTTGTCTAAGGGCGCTGTGTCGGAATCCACTCTCCGGCAGTGGATTCAGGTTTTTGGTTTCGAAGACAAAGGTCACCCAGAGCAGAGCTGGGACTTAAAACCAGTGCCAGACGCCCAACCTGCCCATTCCCCAGCCAGGCACACCGAGGTCTCCCCACTGCTGGGTGCCCTTGCCAAAGACCAACTCAGCTGCTCCAAGTGGGAACCGTGTTTATTAGTTGTGCAGGCTGGGCCCCGGCTGGGGGTGGGAGGTGGGTTCGGGGCGGCCTACAACATCCAGATGCAGCCCCAGGAAGCCGGTGCGGACTCCTGGTGGCCCTGGGCCACCGAGGAACACCCCGCCCCTCCTGTCAGGCCTCCCCTCGGGCACGTCTCATGTCTCTGGAGCCAGAGGGCTCCACTCTGTGCCTGCGGGAGGGGGGGTGTCTTGCTCCCGTCAGACCCCCAAAACTCCGAGAACCTGAAGATGGCAAGCAGCCCCTCCTTCTGGCGGGGCGGGGCCTCCCGGCTGAGGCCCGGGTGTCTGAGGGCCCAGGAGTCCCTGGGCTCCCGGCGGCCCCCGGCTGCGGTGGCTCATGGATGCTTCTGTTGAGTTCCCCTTCACCAAGGCTCCCCCAACCCAAGTCAGGGATAACGCCACCCAAAATCACTCACGAAAGACGTCTCTTGATGCAAAAGCAGGAGGAGTTTATTCCCAGCGCGCTGGGGCTCGACTCATACCCCACGCAGAGGCAGAGGAGTGGAGCCGCCAGCAACCAAGTTACACAGTATTTAAAGGCAAAACTACAAGGGGGTGGTCAGAGAGAGAGTACAGCTGATTGGCAAGTTTAAGTTTGAATTCTCCAATTACATGGTATGGTTGAGTTCAGGGCTTAGTCATCCTTGCCTTGCCCCTGTTCCTGGACCTGGGGCCCGCCCTTTTGCTGGCCTTAACCGTGGCCTTTTATTGCAAAGCTCTATCAAGTATTACATTTCCAATTTCGTATTTACGTGTTTAATTCCACACTTCCAGCGGGCATGCTTCTGCAGCGTGGCCAGCTCCATGAAGCGGCGCGGGCAGTACGGGCACTGGAACGGGCGCTCCCCCGAGTGCACCCGTCTGTGCTGGGCCAGCTCGCCCGCCTCCCGGAAGCGGCGGGGGCAGAGGGGGCAGCCGTAGGGCCGGCCGCCGCCCTCGCGGTGGATGGAGTGGTGCCGCGTCAGGTGGCTGGCCCGCTTGAAGGCCTTCCCGCAGGTGTCACACTCGAAGGGCTTCAGCTCCGAGTGCGTGATGCTGTGTCGCTGGAGGTAGGACATGTACTCGAACATGCGGGAGCACACGGGGCAGCTGTACCACTTCTTCGGGGCCGCGGCGCCCTCGGCCCCGGGCCCTCTCTGCGCCTCCTCGTCCACCAGCACCGTGTAGGGGACGCCCTGGGTGTCGATGAGCAGGTAGTGGTTGGGGCGCACAGGCGGAGAGGTCTGCGGGGATCCGCTGGACGAGGACGGCCCAGGCTCCGGGGACCGGCCGGTCCGAGGGCGCGGGCCCTCCATGGCCTCGAGGGAGGGCAGTGCCTGCGGCTGGGGGCAGGGGGGTGGCAGCACCAGCATCCGGAGGGGTGGCTGAAGGCCGCTGCAGTGGAGAGAGGCGGTTAGAGACCCGAGGCTCCGGCCCCGCACCCCTCCCGCCCGTGTCGGTCCTGCGGCCGGTCCACGCACCCCGGACTCCGAGGCCCTCTATGGGGCCCCTAAACGGACAAGAAGCGGCCGCGGTCCAGTTGATCCCGGTGACGCCACAGGGCAGACTAGAACCACCCCGTGGGGTTTCCAAGGTTGTGGTCTGAGGCGCACGGTGGCGCAGGACCGGGCGGGGTTTCCTGCCGTCGTACCCCGGGTTACGACCCGACGGCTCCTAACAGTCTACAGGAGCGGACTGCCACGTCTTTCTCCCGCGGAGCGCCCACTGGGTTCGAACCGCTGCCCTTTCGGTGGGCAGCTGAGCGGTTCACCGCCGCGTCACCCGGGCTCCTCCGCTGGCTCCTAGGGTCGCTCCTCGGAAAAGCCCTAGGTGTCCTGCCGCCGCGGCCCCAGCGCCCCGCTCGCCGCCCCTCGGCGTCCTCCTCTGGGGGCCCCTCCACTCTAGCCACCCCCAGGGCGTCTCTATGCTCCGCTCGCTGGACCGCCAGGCCTCCTCCCCCCGCGTCCCGCGCGCCCACTCCCGGCCCCACCCCGAGCAGCCCTCCCCACGCCCTCCATGGCGCTGCCACGTTCGGAGCCCCGGGCCTAAGCCGCCCTTCAGCCGCCTCCCGGGCCTCGCCCGCCCGCCGCTGCTCGC
>NW_006922313.1:642270-644644 GCF_000298275.1 Orycteropus afer afer | reverse complement strand
TACCGGGTGCAGCAGCCTCTCCGGTCCCGGCGACTCCGGAACGGCCCGGGGCTAGCCTCCCGGCTGCAAGTGACGGCCGGACGGAAGCCTGTGGGTGTCCTTCTAGGAGCTAGAGGCGCCGGGCGAGGGAAGAGAAGACCGGGGCAGCGAGGAGAGGGTCCAGGGAGGGCGACGGGGGCGGGGCGCCCAGGCCTTCGGAAAATGACTCCGGCCGGAAACACACTCCGAGATGGCGGTTCCCAGGCACTGAGCGTCCCCCCACTGCCTCCTCCATCCCCAAAAGAACCCAACCCACTGCCATGGGGTCGAAGCTAACTTAACTCAGCGACCCTTTAGGACATAGTAGAACCGCCCCATAGGCTTTCCAAGGCTGTAGATCTTTAGCAAAGCAGATTGGCTCATCTCTCTCTTGCAAAGAGGGTTGGAACCACTGACCTTTTGGTTAGCAGTCAAGTGTTTTAACCACTATGTCACCAGAGCTCCTCAATCCCCAACACACAGACGCACATCGGAGCCCAACATTGGTGTGCGGAATGTTTATTGAGCATTGGGTGAGGGTGCTGGGTGGAAGGGGGGATACAGAAAAGAACCGGAAGGTGCCCATGCGGTTTTGTCATCGCCGCCGCCCGGACGGGTGCCGGTCAGCACTTCGCAGACAAGGCTCAGAGAGGTCATGTCACTTGTGAAGGTTCACACAGCACAGCCCACTGGAACCCATTCCACAGGCCCAGGGAGGGCCAAAGACTTGGTCAACATCACAGAGCAAGGAAGGGGGTGTGGGGGAAATACGAGCTATGCGTCTGCCTTTGGAGAGATGGGGAAACTGCGGCCCAGGTGAGGCAGTAATCTCAGAACAGGGTGTGTGTGGGAGACGCTGTGTGGGCCGGGCGTGGTGGCCCGGGGAGGGGCAGCGCCGACCCGGCCTCCAGCGCCCCGGGCTCAGTGCAGGCGCACGTGCTGCGCCAGCTCGGCGGCGTCCTGGAAGCGGCGTGGGCACAGCGGGCAGGTGTGCGGCGGGCCGGCGCGGGCGCGGTGCGTGGCGCGGTGCCGCGACAGGTGGCTGGAGCGCTTGAAGGCCTTGCCGCAGGCGCCGCACGTGAAGGGCTTGAGGTCCGAGTGCGACACGCGGTGGCTCTGCAGCCGCAGGGGGCTCGCGAAGACGCGGGCGCACTCGGGGCAGCTGTAGCCCTTCCGGGGGCCGGCCTCTCCGGGGGGCGCCTCGCGCGGCGGCGGGCCCCGCGGCTCCTCCTCCAGCTGCACCGTGTACGTATAGGGGACCCCGTTGGCGTCGATGAGCAGGTGGCGGCCGAGCCGCGGGGGGCGAGACCCCGCCGCCGAGGAAGCGGTGGAGGACGGCCCTTCGGCCTTGGGGAAAGGGGGAGCCTTGGGGGGCGCTGGGTCCATGGCCTCCGGAGAGGAGGACCGAGGGTGGGGCGGCCGCGGCGGCGGCAGCAGCATCGGGAGCGGCAGCTGGGAGCGGCGGAGGGGAGACACGTTACAATCGCCCTTTCTTTTCCCTGACCGCCCCCTTCTCTCGGCTGGTTACCCCTCTGTGCCAAGGGCCTACCGCTCCCCAAAAGAAACTCGGTGGAGCCCAGATTTGAGCTCTGTGCAGCCGACTCCGGGACGCCGCAGCCGGGCCCCCACACCCCCGCCCTCCCTCCGGGCCATCGGCCGGGCTCCCTGCTGGCAGCGCTCTCACGCCCCAGGGCCCAGCGCGCTCGCCCCCGGAGCACTGCCGCGGCCTCCGTCCCCACCTCCCGGGCCTGTGGGGTCGGTTCCCGCCCGTGCCCGGAGGGCCGCGCCACTGCACACAGCCGTGGGCCTGCGGCCCCAGACACGCCCCTGGAGCCCCAGAGCCCGCTCCCGCCTCCCCTCTGCGCCGCCGTCCTGCGCCCCCTTTTCACCCCGTTCCACGTACACGTCCCTGCGCTGCCCCCTCCGCCATCCCCGGGGTCCCAGGACCCTGCCACCCACCCCTCCTCCGCCCCGCAGATGAGCCCGTGGCCCTGCGCCCCTCGGGGACCCTCCGACTCCCCGGGCGGCGCGCGGCCCCCGGGTCCCGTCTCCCCCTTCCTCTGGGCCCGGGCTGCAGCCCCCACTTGGCGTCGCCTCTCTGCATCCTCGGGCCCCGCCCCTGCCCTCGGACCAGCACGGCCCCTCCGCTCCGCTCCTGCAGAAGCCGGGGCCGCAGCCCTGTCCCCGCCGCACCCCGACTCCCTCCCGGCCCCCCACTTCTACTGAGCGCTCTGGCCGCGCCCCTCGGCGCCCCGCTGCACCCCGCCCCCACCCTGCGGGCCGCCGCGCCGTCAGCGAGCCCGGCCCCTCCCTCCTTCCCGGCCCCCGTACCCGGTGCGGCGGCCTGTCGCGTCCG
>NW_006922313.1:637935-642105 GCF_000298275.1 Orycteropus afer afer | reverse complement strand
CGTCCCTGGGAAAGGCCACCGGCTGGGAACGCGCGCGCCTCGCCACCAAGGTTCCGCCGCCGCTGGGCCGGCCGCTCCCAGGGGCCCCTGCCCTTGGCCCCCCGCGGGGAGGGGTGCGCGGGGGCGCGACACCCACAATAGCAGCCCGTCTTCCAACCCCCGTGCGGTGGCGTCGACAGAGACCAACCAATAAATGGAGGCTAGGCTGCCTACTGCATTGGGCAAATCTACTGCAAAAAACCTGGGTGATGTGTTAAAAAAAAGCAGAGATGTCACCTTGAGGACTAAGGGCGCTGGCCCCACACCAGTGATATTTTTTATGACCTCATATGCATGTGAAAGACAAAGAATAAGGAAAAACAAAGAACTGACGCCTCCGAAATAACGGTGCTGGCAAAGACTGAGTGTACCGTGGACCGGTGGACGAACCAGTCTGGGATCAGGCACCGCCAGAACGCTCCTTCCAAAAAGCAATGGCCCGACTCACCTGGCATGCTTCGGACGCGTTACCAGGAGACGCCAGCCCCTGGAGGATCTCATGCTTCCTAGGGGGTCAGGGAACGGGGAAGACCGCCCCTGGGAGGGACTGACACAGGCTGCCCCGCGGGCTCGGGCATGTGAGGCCCTGCGGCCGCAGGCCCGGGCGGTATTCCCGTCCGGTGGTGGCTGTGAGTGGGGACCGACTGGAGGGTTGAGTCTTTGCCGAAAGTCCCACCACAGGGAACTGCCGCGCCTGGGCTCATCCCTCCACGGGGCCCCGCCTGCCCACCCAATGGAAGCCACCCGAGCACGCGGAGGGCGGGGAAGAGGGCGCGTTGTGCCCGCTGAGCAGATGGGGAAACTGAGGCCCGGCCACCGCCGGCCACCGCGGAGAACGGGGTGGGTCGGAGTTCTTCTTCCCACCGGGCAGAGGGGGGCGGGGGCCCAGAAAAGAGCAGACATGGCAGACACGGGTGGGGAAGGTGTAATACTCTGCAGGGCGGGCGAGGCGAGGCCCGGACAACACCACACGTAGCCGGACGGGGGCGGGTGGGGGAGAGCGAGGCCCGCGGAGCAGCGGCGGCCCGTGTCCATGTCTCAGAGCACCAGAGGCTGCGGACAGGGTGCTGCCGGGGCCGTGGGGAGGCGGGCGCCCCGCGGCTAGTGCGTGGGCACGTGCTCGGCCAGCGTGGCCGTGTCCTGGAAGCGGCGCGGGCAGTAGGGGCAGACGTAGGGCCGGTCGGTGCCCGGGCGCCGCAGCGTGTTGTGCGCCATGCGGCGGTGCCGCGCCAGGTCGCTGGAGCGCTTGAAGGCGCGGTCGCAGGTGTCGCAGGTGAAGGGCCTGACCATGGAGTGCGTCAGCAGGTGGCGCTGCAGCTGCATGGGCGAGCTGCACACGCGGCCGCACTCCAGGCACGGGCAGCTGCGGCCCTCCTCCTCCGCCTGGCTGGGGGCCGGCTCCTCCACCGGCGGCCGCCAGCCCTCCTTGCGGTGCGTCGAGTACTTGTAGGGCACGCCGTGCGTGTCGATGAGCAGGTAGTAGCGCGGCGGGGACGACTCGGCGGGCGGGGCGTCGACCTGCGGGGGCGGGGGGTCGACCTGCGAGGGCGGCGGGTCCACGGCTTCCGGGGAGGCCCGGAGGGTGGGCGCGGCGTCCACGGCCTCCGGGGAGGAGCGCAGGGCGGGCGGCCGGGGCGGCAGCAGCATCACCTGAGGGGCGGCTGGGAGGAGGGGAGACGGGGGGGTTATTGCGGCGCCCGGGCCCGGGCCCCGGGGGCGGCCTGCGCTTCCGACACCGGCAAGGTCACCCCTGGTGGACCAGGAAGGCGGGCCGGCGGTCGGTGTGGAAAAGGAGGCCCGGAACCCTCACTGCGCACAGGTCCCTGCTGCGGTGCTGGAAGGCAGCAAGAGGCAGGGCTCAACCACGGGAGGCCACCCCGCTCACAGAGGGCGGAGCCGGGCCGCGGCTCCACGGGGGTCGCCGTGCGCCGGAGCCCACCGCCCAGGCCACCAACAGACGTGCCCCAGGGGTAGGGCTGACTTCCTCGTTTGATTTCCCTTTCCTTACGGTGAATCCAAACAGCTCCTTCGGCCCCCATATTGGACAGCACAGTATACCGCGCTCCATCCCACCACACACGGGGCCCAGAGGCCAAAAGGGCCCTCGGTTATATTCAGTTTGAGCCACAAGGTATTTTTCAAGATTTCTGAATGACTAGACGGTATTTTAAAAGCTAGAAACTGCCCATACATTTCCAATTTCCAGGTATGCCCGAAAAACATCCCATCTCTGGAAGCGGCAGCACCGGGCTGCAGTGAGAAAGGGCGGCCTGAGGACGCTACCCTAGGACCGGCCAACGCCGACCTCAGGCTGCAACGGAACAGCCCCTGGCCCTGGGCCAGCAGGGGAGCCGCCGGCCCAGGAGGCTACTGCCCACAGGAGCTCTAAGTGTCCCTGGGGCACAAGCACTGTGCCATCGGTCAGCTGCCAGCCTAACGGTGCAAATCCATGCAGCACCGCCGCGGAAGGAAGGCCTGGCCGTCTGCTTCCACAAAACGACCGCTGAGAACACCCTACGGAGCACAGCTGCACCCGTCACACACACGTGGGGTGTCCGTGAGTCGGAATCCCCTGGATGGCGATGAAGGGCGGCGGCACGTGTCAAGTACTGAGCGGAATCTCAGGTCGGAGCACCGGCAGGGAACAAGCTGTGCCCCAGGGAACCTTCCATGCCGGCTGCAACGCCTCCGTGCGCACCGAGGAACGCTCGCTGTGACTCTGTTCCTGCTGTTGATTTCTGACTCGAGAGCCCCACGACTGACACAGACCTGCCCAGCTGGGTTTCCCTGACGGTCATCTGTGTGGAAACAGACTGCCAGCCTTTCCCCACAGTGCCACTGGGGGGGTCCGACTGCCCACCTCTCAATGAGGAGCGGAGCACAACCCGTGCGCGCCACTCAGCACCCTTACTTTGGTGTATTATTAAAACTAACTCCACCTGTATCTTTTCATTTTATTTCTTTCAATCTGTTTCCTTCGCTTTTTGGTGTGGCTACTAGAAAGATCAGATACAGGCAGCACAGGTCACACGCCCCTGGACAGAGGGGCCTCGGGGCTGCTGCTTCCCCAGTAACCCCACAGACAGCCACAGGGGAGGGCCCTGCCCGCAGTGGACGGGTTGCCCCGGCCCCTGACCAACTTCACTCCTGGACCACTGCCCGCACATTTAACACATTTGAGTTTGCGCTCCCTCTTCCTACTGACAAGGAGCCCTGGTGGTGCAGTGGTTAAGTGCTCGGCTGCAAACCCAAAGGATGGACATTCGAACCCACTCAGTAGCTCCCTGGTGATGTGGCCCCGTAAAGACTGACAGCCTTGGAGACCCTGTGTGCAGTTCCACTCTGTCCTCTAGGGGCGCTGTCGGTCAGAATGGACTCCATGCAGTGGGTGTGGTTTGGGCTTTGCTTCTGTGAAGATTGACAGCCTTGGAGACCCTGTGGTGCAGTTCCACTCTGTCCTCTAGGGGTGCTGTGAGTCGGAATCCAATCGAGGGCAGTGGGTTTAGTGTTTCTTGCTTTGGCCTTGGGTGGCAAATGGTAAAGCACTTGACTACAGCCGAAAGGTTGGTGGTTTGAACCCACCCAGAGGCGTGTCAGAAGATAGGCCTGGCCATCTGCTTCCAAAAGTTTACAGCCTTGAAAATCCCCTGGAGCTCACCCAAATCATACATACACACAAACAAAACCTTATGGAGCACAGTTCTCTGCACACATGGGGTCACCCAGAGTTGGAACTGACTCCATGACAACCGATAACAATAATGGATGGAGATGCTTTTGTTTTTGTGCTGGTGATGGGATCCAACTGACATCACCATGAAGTCTGGTGACGTGTTCTTTCCTGGTCCATGTCACTGCCCCATGGTCTCTCCCAGAGTCCTTTGTGGGCAGGACCCATCTTGAATTGCAAAGCCCAAACCACACCCACTGCCATGGAGTTCATTCTGACCCACAGCGCCCCTAGAGGGCAGAGCGGAACTGCCCACAGGGTCTCCAAGGCTGTCAATCTTCACAGAAGCAAAGCCCAAACCACACCCACTGCCCTGGAGTCCATTCCGACCCACAGCGCCCCTAGAGGACAGAGTGGAACTGCCCACAGGGTCTCCAAGGCTGTCAATCTTCACAGAAGCA
>NW_006922313.1:630043-636455 GCF_000298275.1 Orycteropus afer afer | reverse complement strand
TTCCACAGCATCAGCCACGGGCACCCTGTGGGCACAGGCCTCCCGACACGTGGGGCTGCCAGCGTCGCAGCGGACTGCACAGCAACGGGGTCTCTCCTTGTGACCCGGGCCTCTCCGCCTCACCCCTCCTCGCCGTGCTCCGACCACACGGCCTTCACGGCCCAGCAGACCCCCAGCTGGGAGACTCCAGGTGCAAAGGCTCAGGTGCCTTCCTCCCCCGGCACCTCCCCCTCCCCCTCCTAGGTCCCCTGCGAGCCGGGGAGCACAGACACCGCGCGGCTTACACACGGAAGCTCTTTGGCGGCCCCTGGCAACCAATCTGTCGGCACCATGTCAACACCAGCCGCGCGCGCTGTCTCTGTTCCGTCTGGTCATTCTCACGACAGTTCCAACGTTTTCAGCAGCTGTTGCCCACGTCACAGAAGTCAATCCATGCCGACAGAGCTGTTAGAAGCGCTGGGAGACCCTCACATTTGTGACTGCCTTTATTCCAATATGCGCCTCCTCACAGTGGTCTGGGGCCAACCCCACAATTGTCTGAGGTCGGCCTGTACCCCGCACCCCTCCTCACTCCACGAGGTCAGCGTGTATCCCACGTCCCCAGTCCATGAGGTCAGCCTGCACCCCGCGCCCCTCCCCAGTCCACAGGGTCGGCCTGTACCCCACGTCCCCAGTCCACGGGGTCGGCCTGCACCCCGTGCCCCTCCTCACTCCACGACATCAGTCTGTACCCCACGCCCCTCCCCCGTCCACAAGGTCGGCCTGCACCCCACGCCCCTCCCCACTCCACGAGGTCAGCCTGTACCCCACGTCCCCAGTCCACGGGGTCAGCCTGTACCCCACACCCCTCCTCACTCCACAAGGTCGGCCTGCACCCCGCACCCCTCCCCAGTCCACAAGCTCCAAGAAGACTGAACCCTTCCCCTCTGTCTATGGCTGTGCCTTCATTATAGACCTCTGACCTTGGCATTCAAGGCCTCTCTCAGTCTGGCCCCAAGCCCTGTCTAGCTACCTTCTCCCCTTTCCCCAGCTGTCCTGACATCCGGACGTCTTTGTTCACACTCACACTTTGGCCCATGTGCTGGTTGAGGCCGTGCGTCAAGCTGGCCAGGTCACAGTTCTCCGTGGTTAGGACGCACGCACCCCGTGATGTAATTCATCACTCCGCGATGAGATCTGCTGTGAGCAGCCCATCAGCTGACAGGCACGTTCCTCAGGGGTGTGGCCCGCCTCCGGGGCGCAGGGGCTGCCTGGGGAGGCCCAGGCTGTTTGCTCCTCTGCCTCCCGCATCGCTCATCACCTGACTGCCGGCTCCTGAACCTGACCGCAGCATTGCTGCTGACCTTGGCCCTGTCCTCTTCTCCGCCCGGGAGCCAGCAGCCCGCCATCCTACCTGCCAGTCTTGGATCTGCCGCCTCCACAGCCAGCAGCCTGTGCACTGCCTGCCCCTCCTGGGTCTGTCGGCCCCTGCAGCTACGGGAGTCGAGAGAGCCCTCCAGCTTGACACCTGCCCCACAGACTGGGGGCTACAACTCCCTGAGCCACTTCCTGGCGGGACGTTTCTCTCTCCAGCTCTCTCTGAGCGTCACTGCTGTCGCTGCTCCTGAGGACCTGGCCTGACACAGGCCCCAGCACCTCTCCCGAGCTCTGCCTGGAGTGTCCGCTCCGCCTCCCCCACCGTCGCCAAAACACCCGGCCCTCGCTCTCACCTCGCCTGCAACCAACTGCTGCTGTTGATGGTTGGCTTTGAGCCAATTCCGACTCACGGTGCCCCGAGTGCAGAGCTGACCTGCCCCACAGGCTTTTCAAAGCTCTGACCTTTCCGACCCACATCACAGGTTGGTCTCATAAGGCGCCTCTAGGGGGTTTGAACCACCAGACATTCAGGTACTTTGCAAGCACCTTCCCTTTGGCGCCACACACTGTGACATGGTGAATGTATTTTGCACCGGGAGGGCGTGAATTTTGGGGGCCAAATGGTAGGATTTTATGGATCTAATCATGTCCTCCCAAAACGTGTGGAAGGATGCGAACCCTTAGGCTCATGGCTGCTATTCCGTTTGGAATCAGGGGTTTCTTGGTTATGTTAGTGAGGTCCCAGCAGGGTAACAGTTACCACTGAGTCCATTTCTGACTCGTGATGACTGAGCTCCAAAGAGTTTTCAGCGGTGAATTTATGGAAGTGTATCACAGGCCTTCCTTCCAAGGCACCTCCAACCTTTAGTGCTCACCCTACACCTATCCGTCAAGGTATGAGAACCCATTTTACAGATGGGGACACTCAGTCCCCGAACGGGACAGTGATGGTTCCAGGCTACAGGGAGGGGATGTGGCTGAATCAGGAACCTCAAGAGAGACCCCTGCCTCTCGGCCCTGGCCAGGACGTGGAGGGAGTGGTCCGTGGACCACAAGACCACTCATCACCTCTGAGTTAGACAGAGAGCAGCATAAACCAGAGACACACCCCCAAACGGGCTAAGACGGAGGCCACGGGGGACCGCCAACAAGCCAAGAAACCTAGGGACACCGGAGGCACCGACTGGGACAGCAATCAAGGCGGCCGACACCCCGATTTGGACTTTCAGCCTCCAGATCGCGAGAAGGTAAATTTCTGCGGCCTGAGGCCACCCCCACGTGGTGACTGACAGAGCGGCTCCAGGCGACGGAGGCACCCCGCCCCCAAACGTCATCACAAGAGCTCTTCATTTCCTAAGGCCTCGAGTCACCCCTCAACACTCCGGGAGGCAGGCTTCGCAGACCCCGCGGGGAGCCCGAGGAGGCAGGCACGCGCGGCGCGCCTCCGACCTGCAGCCCGGTTCTCAACCTGCGGCCCCCGACTCCTGCAGCCTCCCCGGCCGGCAGCCCGAGTCCTGCCTCCCTGCCTGGTCTGCCCAGAGCCCAGCGTTCACCCCATCGGAGCTCGCAGGGTCATGCAACAACCCCTTCTCCCCCTCTGCAAATGAAGGGAGTCGAAGCCTGCGCTCGGGGTCGGTGTGAGCCCCCGAAATCCTTCCCCCCCCCGCTTTCGACCTTCCCCTCCTCATACACGAGCCCCGGGGCGCTGGAGACCCTCCCCAAGCTTCCCTCGCGGGCTTTCTCAGTCTCCAGCGCCCACCGCCCTGGGCGCCACTGTGTCCCACACCCCGAATCCTTCCGCCGCCCCGAACCCTCACTCCTCCGTAAGGCGGGAATCTAACGGCACCTCTCCTGAGCCGACCCACTCCCCCGAGCCCCAGCCCTGCCTCCATACCCCGGCACAGCAAACTTTCGGGTCCGGAAGTGGCCGCAGGGACGAGTTCCGGAGATGGCTCCGACATCCCGAGCCGAAGGAGGCGATGGACCAGCTTCTTCTGGATTCAGAAAGCAGCAGGAAGTGCGACAAAGAAAGTACTCCGGCCAGAAACGTACGCCCACACAAAAATAGTTCTGTCGTCGGTTGGGTTCCTGCCCTACCCATTGCTCACAAGTCGATTCCGACTCACAGCGCCCCTAGAGGACAGACTGGAACTGCAAGGCTGTAATCTACAGAAGCCGAGGGCCTCATCTTTCTGCCGCAGAGTGGACTGCAACCCCTGACCTTTTGGTTAGCAGCCGAGTGCTTTAACCACTGTCCCACCAGAGGCAACCCTGGCAGTCCTGAGAAGCAGTTGTACTCAGTACCACATGGGGTCGCGTGAGTTGGGAACAACTTAAAGGCAAAAGGTTTGCTTTGGGTGTTTTTGGTTAGGTGGTAAAACCAAGGCGAGAGAGGGCGCTAGTCAAGGCTACATGATGCCAACCCCCCACTGGAGGATGACGAGAAATGATGTCCAGGTCTACAGTACACCTGGGTCCCCCGCGCACAGCCAGCCGGGGACCCCATCCTGGTCCCTGCACTGGGATGTGCAAGACCAGGGCCTGAACTTGCTGGAAATGATGGTGGCAAGGTGGCCAGGGTGGCCAGCAGCTGTCCCACCCCCAGTGGCTTAGCCAGTCCAGAGAAAGGTTGCTGAGTGCTTGAATGGCTTCCCACGGGTACCACACACTTAGGACGAGAGTTCTGAGTGCAAGGCACCTTGTAGCACAGACTGGTGAGGACTCGTCTGCGCTCGGTGCCCGGGCGCGCCCTGGGCAGAAGAGGCAGTCTCCCTAGGCATCCTGACCTACCTCCTCCAGCGACGTAGAGCGAGTGTAGAGCGCCCCCTGGTGGCCAATAAGTGACAGCTTGCGATTGGGGACCCAGGTAAGGACAAATGTGACCAACTCATACCAGGGTGCTAGAATCTTTCCGAGGTTTGAACCGTGAGTCGCGTATCTGGGGAAACTCTGAGCCTCAGGAAAACTGGCATGGTTGTCTGGGTCTGTCCAGGTTTAGGGAGCTCTTGTGGCATAGTGGTTAGGGCATGCAGCTGCTAACCAAAAGGCTGGCTGTTTAAACCCACAAGTCACTCTGTGGGAGAAAGATGTGGCAGTCAGTTTCCATAAAGATGCACGGCTTAGGAAACCCTGTGGGCAGTTCCACTCTGTCCTCTAGGGGCGCTGTGGGTCAGAATGGACTCCAGGGCAGTGGTTTCGCCTTTGCTTGTGTGAAGATTTGGTTTTGGTTTTGGCTCTGGTTTTAAAACTGAAAGGGAGAAATAGCAAAGAATAAGGCTAAAAAGCAGACACGTTGGTGGGTTTGGAAAATCTGTTCCCAGCACACAGACAGGATCCCTGAGGTCAGAGTGAACTCCCAGGTACAAAGCCCCAACGAAAACCCAAGGTCCTCCTGTTGGCTGAAGCTGAAGGAAAAAGACTAGTAAGCCCCCGGGGCGGCCGCACCTTGGCGACCTGGGCAGGGATTCCCAGGGCATTGCTTGGTGCAGGCAGCCGTTGTTTGCTTTCAAAATATATTTTTATTGCTTTTGTTGAAAATATGCACAGAACATACACCAACAGTTCCTCCACGTACAATTCAGGGACGTTGATGACATCCGTCGAGTTGCCCAATCATTCTCACCCTGCTTCTCTGAGCTGTTCCTCCATTAATGTAAACTCAAAACCAAACCCAACCCACTGCCATCCAGTCAGGTCTGACTCCCAGCGACCTCTCCTTTGGTTTCCGAGGTGGTATCACTACAGTAGATTGCCCAGCCTTCCTTCCGGGGAGTGGCTGGTGGGTTTGAACCGCCAGCCTTCTGGTCAGCAGTCAGGTGCCTTAGGCGCTGCACCACCAGAGCTCCCACATGTCAAAGAGTGAGGAGCAGCTCGTTAGGAGAAAAGGCATTAACGAATGATGGGGGAGGTAAGCTAAGGGTGGGGATGCCCCAACAGCCTCAGTGTACCCCAACCTCTGGCTACCGATTCCTCCTCCTGCACCACCTCACAGCCTTCACCTCTCCGAGGAGCTGGGCTTTTCCACAACCTTCTCTACCTTTAGAACCTTGCTCTCTCCTAATGCTGCCAGGACCGCCCAGGCCCCCAGCCTCCATGGAGGTATTGCCTGTGATGGGCACTGGGGGTGTCTTCTTACAAACTGTGTGACTCCTGTTCCCTGTGTCACCCCTGGCCCCCTCCCCTAACTCTAGGCACTGTTTTATTCCGGGATTCTCCCCTCGCTCCCAACTTCAAGATCTCTGCTTTTCATGCTGGTCCTACGACGTCACTTCCTGTTTCCATCGCCCAGCGGTCTCCCCTCAGAGAGCCCACCCACTCCAGCACCCAACACCCACTCCAGCACCAACACGCCTGTGCAAGGCCCCCGAGGCCTCCCCAGCTTCTGCCTCTCACGGCGCCCACAACCGTCCGTCCGGGCAGTCCTGGCCCCGCCCCGGGCAGCGCCCCCGAGCCCCGCCCCGGGCTCTGTACGGGACCCTCCTCTCTCAGCGCCCCGCCGTCACGCTCGGGGACCACTCCGATCACAGCCCTTCCCTCGCAAGTCACGGGGCGGCCGCCCAGGAGTCCGTTCCCGAGGCCCGCGGACTCTCCACTAGCCCTGGAGGGCCGGCCGCTATCCCGCTGGCAATGGAGGGGGGGGGGAGGGGTTCCCGTGAAAGCCTTCCGGGTGGAAACACACACACCCTGCAAGGAAAGGTTCCAAGAGCCTTTTGTTCCAACGACCTTAACCTGTCGATTCTTTCATTGATTTGTTTATTTTATTTATGCATTCAACAAATATTTTTCAGGCACCAGTCTCTGGGGATAAAAGAGTAAGCAAACCAAATCGAGGCATTTCTCTGCCTTCCTCCTGCGTAAAAACCACAAATCTGTGAAATGCCATTTACGGGGTACCCGCTGCTGGCAATATCTCCTGGGCCGCTGGGGGCGACAAAGACCATAATATCAAAACGCCTGCACAACTAAGCGGTGGGAAGGAGCTGACGGAGGGCATTGTTCATCTTCCAGTTTACAGATCCCGAAACTGAAATTCGGGGACAGGCTGGAACATATTCCG
>NW_006922313.1:624478-626673 GCF_000298275.1 Orycteropus afer afer | reverse complement strand
AAAAAAAAAATCATTCGTGCATATGTCCAAAGTACACAAGACGAAGTCGCACCATCCTTACTTCTAAAGAGCATTCTGACTGTACCTCTTCCAAGATAGATGTTTGCTCTTCCACAAGTCTGTGGTATATTCAGTATCCTTCACCAGCACCTTAATTCAGAGGCATCGATTCTTCAGTCTTGCTTATTCATTATCCAGCTTTCACATGCATATGAGGCGATCGAAAGACCATGGCTTGGGTCAGGCTCACCTTAGTCTTCAAAGTCACATCTTTGCTCCTTAACACTTTAAAGAGGTCTTTTGCAGCACCTTTGCCGAGTGCAATACAACGTCTGATTTCTTGCCTGAATTTGGTTGTTTTTAGGTGCTGTTGACTTGTCTCTGACTCATAGCGACCCTACGCACCGCAGAACGAAACCCTGCCCGGTCCTGGGCCAGCCTCACGAATCTTGCTATACCTGAGCCCATCGTTGCAGCCACTGTGTCAATCCATCTCACTGAGGGCCTTCCCCTTCTTCGTTGACCCTCCACCTTACCAAGCATGTTATCCTCCAGGAAACTGTTCCTCCTGACAACATGACCAAAGTAGTTGAGACAAAGTCTGGCCATTCTCACTTCCAAGGAGCATTCCGGCTGCACTTCCTCCAGGACAGATATGTTAGTCCTTTTAGCAGTCCATGGTACTCCTAGCATTCTTCTCCAGCACCACAACTTGAAACCATCAACTCTTCTTTGGTCTTCCTTATCCATTGTCCAGTCTCACATGCATAAGAGGCAATTGAAAATACCATGGCCTGGGTTGGGCGCACCTTAGTCTTCAAGGAGAAATCTTTGCTCTTCAGCACTTGAAAGAGATCTTTTGCAGCAGATTTGCCCAAAGCAGTGGGTCACCTGATGTCTTGACTGCTCCTTCCATTGGTGTCGACTGCAGAACCAAGTCATATGAAGTCCTTGACAACTTCAATCTGTTCTCCATCCATTGTGAAGCTGTTTATTGGACCAGTTGTAAGGATTTTTGTTTTCTTTACACTGAGGTGCAATCCATACTGCAGACTGTAGTCTTTAATCTTCATCAGTAAGTGCTCTAAGTCACCCTCACTTTCAGCAAGCAAAGTCGTGTCATCTGCACATCTCATGTTGTTAATGAGTCTTCCTCCAATTCTGATGCCATGTTCTTCTTCATATAGTCCAGCTTCTCAGATTATTTGCTCAGCATACAAATTGAATACATGCCAAAGGGACAGGGAAGCTGCATCTTCTGACCTCCTCTAACCTCACAAGAGGAAGACAGAATCACCATCAGTAGCCCACGGCTTATCCCTACAAGGCAAGACATGCTTCCTCCCTCCAGCCCTCCACTAACCCGGACACAAACCGTTCCTCCCACAGCACCCATCACCTCTCTGCTGGGTTCGATCATTCACTGCAGGGGCCTCACAGAACTCACAGATTATGGGGTTTATTAGGGAAACAACAGTCTACAATTCAAGTTGAGGAACGTGCTCAGTCTCTCTCAGCCCACCGTCTCTCAGCTGACAGTCAGTATCTCTCCCAGCAGCACATGTCTCTCAAGGTCTCTCTCACCAGTGCATGTCTCTTGCATCTCTCTCAGCAGTGCCTGTCTCTCATGTCTCTCAGCCGGCAGTGAGAGACTCCTTCTGCCTCTAGGAGGGCTGCTTTTGAGCCTGGCAAAGTGGCCAAAATCACCAATCCCAGCATCAGAGTTCTATACACTGGAGAGAGAGAGAACATCCCAGAAGACTGCTTCCTGCCACTCTCAACAGAAATATCCCAGGTGGGTAACTTTAACAGTCAGGAGCTACTCAGTTGCTCACAGCAAATTCCACCATGGAGTTTACAAAGACTTCTGGATAGAAAAGCCACACTATGGAATTTACTACACCACAATATGTTCAGTGAAAGGATACATCCCTGACACACTCCTTTTCTGATTTTAAACCATGCAGTTTCTCCTTGTTCTGTTTGAATGACAGCCTCTTGATCTATGTACAGGTTCCTCATGAGCACAATAAAGTGTTCTGGAATTCCCATTCTTCTCAATGTTATCCATAATTTGTTATGACCCACACAATCAAATGCTTTTGCATAGTTAATAAAACACAAGTAAACATCTTTCTGGTGTTCTTTGCTTTCAGCCAAGATCCATCTGACATCAGCAATGATATCCCTCATTC
>NW_006922313.1:609232-609913 GCF_000298275.1 Orycteropus afer afer | reverse complement strand
TTCTGGCATGTATCAGTACTTCATTCTTCTTACACCCAAACATATTCCATGAGAGGAATGTACCTGTTTATCCATCTATCAACTGATGTCCATTCATTTGTACCTTCTGGCTGTTATGAATTATGGTGCTGTGAACATTCACATACAAGCTTCTTGCATGGACATGTTTTCATTTCTCTTGACTACATACCAAAAAGTGGAATTGCTGGCTCATATGATAACTCTAGGAGCTCTGGTGGCACAGTGGTTAAGGCATTCAGCTGCTAACCAAAAGGTCGCTGGTTCAAACCCAGCAGCCACTCTGTAGAAGGAAGATGAGATGGTTTGCTTCTGTAAAGATTCACAGCCTTGGGAACCCTATGAGGCAGCTCTATTTTGTCCTATGGAATCACTATGAGTTGGAATTGACTTGACGGCAGTGGGCTTTGGTTGCTGGTTCTATGGTGGCTCTCGGGAGCCCTTGTGCTGATGCAGTGGTGAAGTGCTTGGTTGGTAACCAAAAGTCTGGCAATTCAAACCCACCCATTGGATCCTTGGGATAAAGACTGGTCAGTTTGTTACCTCTGTTACCATAAAGATTACAGCCCAGTGGGACCACAGTCACAGGGGACATCAAGCTCAATTGGCATAACATACTATATAAAACATTGTTCCACCTCCTACTTTGGCGAGTAGCGACTG
>NW_006922313.1:607013-607964 GCF_000298275.1 Orycteropus afer afer | reverse complement strand
TGAACTGCTGTATGGAAAGTGAATTTGCTCTGTAAACTTTCACCCAAATCAGAATTAAAAAAAAAAAAAAGATTACTGCCTAGGAAAGCCTATGGGGGCAGTTTTATTCTATCTCATGGCGTCACTGTGAGTCAACTGACTCATTGCCACCCAACAGCAACAATATGGTAGGTCGGTCACATAACTCAGCATTCCTTATCAGTGCTGGTCTGCTATTCCATGGGGGACGATGCCATGTGGCCTCTGATCATTAACAACATGGATGAACCGTGAAAACAGGGCAGTGCAGCCCTATCCCACTCCCTGAAGGAGGAGACGCAGTATTTAGGGATGGCCGTCTACACATGCCCTGCTTTGCCCATCTGAGACCATCTCCTCTCTCGGTCGGCGTTCCCGGCCCCTTTATGGTTGTACACACAACACCCTCAGGAACTGGAGCGACGGATCCGAGGCCACCCGTCCAAGGGATGGAGTGAGTCACTAGTTTGGAGTGCCTGGGTAGCACAAGCAGTAAGCACTTGGCTGCTAGTCACAAAGTTGGCAGTTCGAACCCACCCAGGGGTGACTGGAAGACAGCCCTGCAATGTGCTCCCAGAAGGTCAGAGTCTGGAAAACCCAACGGAGGGAGTGCAGTCTGCACACACGTGGTTGCCAGGAGTCGGAAATCCATTGCCCGGCAGCTCGCGACAGAGGCGAGCCCAGCCCTGTCCTTGGTGCTGCCGAAAGCCTCTGTCTTCAGCTCTTCCGGCCCCATCAGCGCTTCTCTAACGTCTTGCCAGTTTCTCGACTTTGGCTACAACCACCTGAAGCATTGTTCACTGAATCTTTCTTTCAATGGAAACCTCACGCCCTCAAACTGTGCATCACGGCTGTGCCACTGGGCGACGGTAATGACAAAAGCATACACTATAAACACGTGGATTTGTGGAGCAGGAAAACAAAACGTTCCTA
>NW_006922313.1:603673-606118 GCF_000298275.1 Orycteropus afer afer | reverse complement strand
GGGGCGGGGAGGGGGCGGAGCCTTTTATGGGCGGAGTCTGCGGATGGAGCTGTCAATTGGAATTGGCCGGGACATCTGAGGCGGGGCTACGTCCAGGAGGAGGAATCCGGAGGTGTTGCCTCGGAACCCTTAAGGGGGCGGGAACTGGAGAGGGGCGGAAGCTCAGAAACGCTTTAGGACTGTGGCCTTCGGTAGGAGATTGAGAAGGTGACCCCGAAAGACTCCGGGAGGGCATGAGCGGGGCAGCCACGTTGGGGTGGGGAGGAGGGATGATTCTGCAAGTGCCCAGTGATGCATTTCAACGCCCAAGGGAGTCCTTTGAGGGAGAAGTGCCTGCCATGGAGTCACTGCGGAGTCGCCTCCAAATTCCCCACTCAGGGTTGGAGAGTAACTGCGGACGTGTATTCATTCAACAAACATGCACTGAGCGCCTCCGTGGGAGAGACACGAGCAAGACAGACAAGACGCGTTGTCATGGAGGTGGAAGTCTAGTGAGAGGAGGCAATAAGTACCGCGATAGGTTCCAGAAAGGAAACAAAAGTGTGACGGGATGGAGTTAGGGGGGTGGAGGGAAGCTAAATTTAGAGCAGGCAGCGTTGGCTTCCACTCACACTGGGCTCAGAGAGAAGAGCAGGCGCCAGGTCTGCAGGCGTGTTGTCAGTCACCGTAACCATGTCGGATTTTGAGTGCAGTCGGAGTCTGGAGGCCTTTGAGTGGGAGAATGACGCCATCTGATTTCCACTTAAACAGCTCATTCCGGGTGCTGTAAGGATGCGGAGGAGGGGCGGGCAGGCGCAGAGTCAGCCCGCTGGTAATGAGTCGGAATCCACTCCATGGCACTGGGTTTGCTTTTCAGTTGTCAAGGCAAGACATTGATGAGTTTTCAGCAGGGTGGGATCCGTGATGCCCGGTCCCTCTTCATTGTTTGTGGAGTCCATTTTTGCAAATCTGCCTACGCAATAAACGTGTCTGTGATCCTAACATCACTACCGGGGGGCTTTCCTGATCATTGGACAAGCATGGAGCAGCGGAAAATTCACGTCGCGACCCCCGAGGCTGGTTTGATATTTGGTAATTCGGTATGCACAGGGACTTCACTGGGGACACGGAACTACTGCTGTGAACAGGAATCGACTGTATTTTAGATGGGGATACAGCGGACCCGGAGGTCGAGGAATGGCGGGTCCCGTGGGCTACAGAGCAGATGGGACGTTGTGTTGGGTGATTCATTTTATTTCTGTTGTTGAGATACACACAGAAGAACACAGACTAGTTCAGCAGTTTCTACATGGGACACTGGACAGCCTTTGGGCTCTGCACCCATTCTCATCCTCCAAGTGGTTCCCCCATTGACATAGATAGGCTCACTGCCCCGAGTTTCCCATCTAATCTTTCAAGGTGCTCTTGTCATGTGATCCCATACAGACTGTTTCACTATATACATATGAGCTCTCTCTCCCTGCCTTTGCCGGCACTGCCCTTCCTGTTACGACTGTCTATTTTGTTGGGGACAGTATACCCAGCAACACGTACACCACTTCAGCTCTTCCTGCTTGTACACGTTAGTGACATTGACGACATGCTCCGAGCCGTGCAGCCCCTCTCACCCTCTCTTTGTCAGCTCTTCCTCCCCTGTTGCCATAAACTCATTGCCCCTAAGTCTCCTGTCGAATCTTTGGATGCAGTTGTCCGTTTGCTCCCATAGCGATAGCTCTTAGATGAGCGCAGTGCCCAAGGCAGATATTGTTGACCACCGGCTGTTGCTTGCTTTTAAGACGACTTCAGGGACTAGTGCTGCTGTAAAGTTTAGAGATTATCTTAGAACAGTGGTTTTAGGGGTTCATCCAGCCTCCATGGCTCCAGAAAGTCTGGATTCCATGAGCATTTGGAATTCTGTTCAGCATTTTCCCCCCTTTTGACCAGGATCCTTCTGCATGAGGAGATGGATGTTTTACTAAGTGGGGAGGGGTGCTCGGACGCAGCCAGGAGGAGGTCTCAGGCCCACAGGCTCCTTGTTTCTCCTCCCGTTTCCCCAGGTGCTGGTTCCTGATGACGGCCGCCCCGCTACGCCCCCGAGTGACCTCATAGAGATCCAGGTGGTGAAGGTGACCGACACCACGCTGGTCCCCGAGCCGCCGGAGCCAGGCTCTCTCCACTGTGCCTTGTGCCCAGCCGCCTTCCGGCTGGTGTCCGAGCTGCTGTTCCACGAACACGGCCACCTGGCCGGCGCTGAGGGCGGCGGGCAGGGTGGGGACCCGAGTCGCTGTCACGTGTGTGGCCACAGCTGCCCGGGCCCTGCCAGCCTCCGGGCCCACTACAGCCTGCATACCGGGGAGCGGCCCTACCGCTGCGCCCTCTGCCCCCGGGCCTTCAAGGCCCTGGCGCCGCTGCTCCGGCACCAGCACCGCCACGGGGTGGAGACGGGGCCCGCGCAGAGGCCCCCGG
>NW_006922313.1:600936-602343 GCF_000298275.1 Orycteropus afer afer | reverse complement strand
CAGCAGAACCCGAGGTCTGGCTGATGACCGCACGGCCGGCTGGTCGGGAGTTAGGGCTCGGAAATGGTGCGTATGGAGTAAGAGGACCACTGAGGTGGTGGGGAGATGAAGACTGGGGGTGCAGCTGGGGAACCTCCAACCCCTTCCTATTAAAGGACTTTCTGAAGGGCTTCTCTCTGTCCGTCTTGTGCTGGGGTTGTGTGCTTTTGGGGAGCAGGGGTAAAGGGACCACGTTGGTCTGGCTACCAGCACTAGGTTGCAGGGTGCCTCTCTGCAAACTTCTGTTTCCTCATTTTCAAAATGCAAGTAAAAACTCGCGGTGTCCAGTGTGGCATGTAAGAGATTGGAAGTCACCCTTCCCATGCTCACAAGAAAATAGCTGGGAAACGAAAAACCAACACGTCTTCTAGATCCATCACGGAACGGAGGGCACAGCCAGCCACCGACCCGAGCGCTGGCGCGGGCGACACACACACACAGCGTAGCAGAAGCAGACCCCTACGCTGCCAGGCCCAGCAGCCGGCAGGACTGTCACAGTTGAGTCGCGGAGTCTGCACGGACTGCCTCGAGGGACTGTCGCCCTAGAGGCCTTGTCAGAAGGACCTACCCTTTCGGGAGGGTTACCTGCAGGAGGTCCGGGAGGTTTCTCGCTGTGACACTCGGGGAAAAAAACCCACTCCCGTGTCCAGAAGGAGAGAAGTCAAACGGGAGCAGGCAGCGCCCGCCGTCCACGGATGTGTGGTTCGCACCGAGTGGGTGGCGCCCACGGTTAGCCACCTGACTACTAACGCGGACGTTTTGCAGTTGGAGCCCATCCAGAGGCGCGGCCAATGAGGCGGGGCGTCTGCTCTCGGAGCTCACAGCCCTGGGGACCTCACGGCTCACAGTTCTGCTGTCGTACGTACGTGGGTCACCGTGAGTTGGGATTGACTCGATGGCAGTTAGCGTGTGGTTCCAACAGGAGAGAGGGGGCGGGGAAGCTTGGCAGAAAGAGGGGACTCCTGCGATTGGCTGACTAAGGAGGGAGAGCCCCGTTGCACACACGTCTCTGTTCGCGCAGCGTCACGTGGTCACCCTTCACGTCCTCACGCACAGTGACCCCATCTGCAGCAGAAAAAGGCACCGCTCCCTCCGTCACCCGCCCAGGCCTTGCTGTCGGAGCCCGCTGTTGCAGCCACTGTCAGGCCATCTCGTCGGGGGTCTTCTCTCGTCGTCGTTGCTGACCGTCTACCGAGCGTGTTGGCCGCCAGGGCCCTCCTGCTAACACGTCCAAGGGCAGATGGAGTCTGGCCGCCCCTGCTTCCAGGGAGCGCGCTGGGTCTGCTTCTGCGGAACACAGCAGTCCGTTCTCCCAGCAGCCGTGGTGCCTGCAACATCCGCACCATCGTTCAAGGGCGCCGACTCTTC
>NW_006922313.1:599187-599691 GCF_000298275.1 Orycteropus afer afer | reverse complement strand
CCACAGGGTCTCCAAGGCTGTGATCTTTCCTGAAGCCCACTGACTCATCTTTTTCGCGCGGAGCATTGGTGGGTTAGAACCGCTGACCTTTTAGTAGCCCAGCACTTAATCAGTGCACCCCAGAGCTTCCTGCTGCACCTGCTGCATCTTGAAATTCTCCAGAATAACGGGGCTTGATTAGATGCTCCAACCCCTCCACCTGGTGCTTTTTGTCCACGACTTCACCCGGCAAGCTCCGGTGTCCTCTCCTCCAGGCCCCCTAGTCCGGCGGGGTGACTGGTGCCCTCGCTCAGGCCTGTCAGACTGCCCTCCCCTCATTGTCACACCGTACCTCCGTGTAGTTTCTGAGCTCTGGGACCCGGGTACCAGGTCTGCTTCCTGCTTGGGCACCAGCATTAGAACGTGGTGGCCACACTAGGTTGCAGCCATCGCGTGGGTCAGACGGGACTTGTGCACTTGTCCAGGCATCCAGTTTAGTCTCGAGGCACCTGGGACCCAGTTCTA
>NW_006922313.1:596500-597957 GCF_000298275.1 Orycteropus afer afer | reverse complement strand
TAGGGAGATGTCCGTAAATGGGGGGGCACCTACCCGTCCTGTTCACCTGCAGACCCCCATCTAGTGCACTACACCTGAGAAGAGGGTGAGTCCTAGCAGGCGGGGGGACAGGGTGAGGCGGGGGGACCAGGCCCAGAGGAACCAAGACCCCCACGTGCTATTCAGCACCACGTAACCGCCCACCCCTGGGTTGGAGAAAGGACGCCGGCAGCCCGTTAATAAGGTTTATTTTCTCCGCTCTGTACAAGCCGCGTCCGCCAGCCCACCCCCACCCCCCCAATCCAAAAGAGCACCCACTTCCTGTTCCCCCAACTCCGCGGACGCCAAAGTCCGGTCAGATCCACAAGGACCGGGGGACGGCAGTTCAGACCCCACGTCCGGTAAAGCTAACCGGGGTGGGGGGCGCCGAGAGCTAGAACGGGGGCTGGGGTGGAGGGTCAAGTTCGCGTCTGATGGGGTGAAGGGAGGGCCGGGAGGGGGGCCGGGATCGGAGTGATGCCGTCTGCAGTTTATCCCCATTCGTCTGGAAGGAGGCGACTGTGTGTCCGTTCTCAAGACGGGGCGACAGCAGGGAGGGCGCCGTGCGCCCAGCTGCCGGGCTCAGGGGGACCGAGGCGGCACGTGGCTGGAGGAGCAGGGGGCAGCCCTCCGCTCAGGCGTCCTTCCCGGCCCGCGCGCCTGGCCCTGCTCCCGGCCCCCCGAGGCCCTCGGCCTTGTGCGCCAGGCGGTGCTTCTTGAGCGCGTAGGTGTTGGCGAAGCCCTCGCCGCAGGAGGAGCAGCGGAAGGGCCGGCCGCCCTGGTGGGCCGCCAGGTGTTTGCGGAAGTAGCCCGGGTCCTTGAAGGCCTTGAGGCAGGCGGGGCAGCGCAGCTCGGGCCGCGGCGGCTCGTGGGCGCGCTGGTGCCGCAGCACCGAGCTCAGGTAGAAGAAGCCCTTGCCACAGTGTTCGCAGCGGTAGGCGCGCTCGCCCAGGTGCAGCCGCTGGTGCTCCAGCAGGTTGGAGCGGTAGCGGAAGGTCTTGCCGCAGGCGCCGCAGCGCTGGGGCCGCGCCACGGCGTGCAGCCGCCGGTGCTCCGCCAGGCTGGAGGACTGCGCGAAGCGCTTGGCGCACACGCCGCACTTGAAGGCGCGCTCGCCCGTGTGCACCACGCGGTGCTGCCGCAGGTACCAGGAGCGCAGGAAGCCGCGGCCGCACACGCCGCAGCGGTAGGGCCGCTGCTCCGTGTGGCAGCGCTGATGGCGCATGAGCAGCGCCGCCTCCCAGAAGCGCTTGCCGCAGACCGGGCACCGGAAGCCGCGCTTTTGCCGGTGGCTGCGGCGGTGCAGGAGCAGGTCGTAGGCGCCCGCGAAGCTCTGGCCGCACAGGCCGCAGCCCAGGGTCCGGCGCACCAGGTGCACGTACTTGTGCGTCACCAGGCCCAGGAAGTGCTTGAAGCTCTGGCCGCACGTGGCGCAGCTG
>NW_006922313.1:589942-592090 GCF_000298275.1 Orycteropus afer afer | reverse complement strand
GCAGTTCCACTCTGTCCTCTAGGGGCGCTGTGGGTCAGAATGGACTCCAAGGCAGTGGGTGTGGTTTTGTTTCAGCTCCTGTGAGAAAGGCCCCAGAGGCGGCCATGTTTTTTGGCGGACCCGCCCCTCCCCTTGGTGCCTGGCTTTGTACTCACCCCCCTGCAGGGTCCGTGGACCCTGTGTGGCCTCTCATCCCAGCACCAGCTGGCTCACGCTCTCCTGCCACAGGTGAACAGTGTCTCCTCCACCCCCAGCCCCGAGTTTGGTATTTTTGGTTTCCAGTTCCCGTGTGTCCTTGTCCTTGGACTGGATTCAGCATCCGACACCCTTCACAGCCCCCCATCTACCTGGATCCCCGGCAGAGGAAAGGCACGGCTGAGGCGGGAACTGGGAGCAAGGATGAGCCCAAGTGGCGTGGGGAACAGGGTGGGGGTTTAGGTGCTGCCACAAAGGGAGGGTGGGAAGGTGTTTTGGGAAAGAAGTCACTGCCTGGCTTGCCTCCTTACAGCAAACCCAGAAACCCAACTCTCGTCCAGTCCCTTCTGACTCACAGGGACCCCGTGTGCGCAGCTGTGTGTGCGCCACAGGGTTTCCCAGGCTGTGACGTTTCAGGGGCAGGGCCCGAGGCCTTTCTTCCAAGGGGACTCTGGGTGGGTTAGAAACGCCAACCTTTCAGTTAGTAGCCAAGTGCTTACCCATCGGAGCCACCCAGAGACAGCACACACAAAGAAGAGCCAACACGGATGGAACGTTCCCTACATGACAGCCCTGTCCTCACACTTCACATGGATCAACCCCCTGAACCTCCACAACTCTATAAAGTGACTGAGACCCAGAGTGGTCAAGTGACTTGGCCAAGGTCACAGAGCCTAGCAGGCTGAGAGGAGCCCGCTCCCACCTCCCATGGAGAGCTTTACCACCGGTGATTGTTACTCTCCTGTACCGGGGTGGCTAGCCTAGAGTGCCCGGCAACACTGATCCAGATACCGAGCAATGTTGATCAAAAGGGGAAAAAACACAGAACAGAATTTAAAATTCTCATAGACTCTGGACTTCGAGAAGCCACGGAGGCTGGGTGAACCCCTGAAACTATTACCCTGAGATAATCTTTCAACCTTAAAACAAAGCAATGCCCTGAAGTAGTCTTAAAAGCATAGTTTAGCTTAATGAGTAAAAAAGGTCCTCTTTCAAGATCTATGAGATCAAATTGAGAATGGCAACTTGAAAGGTTAGACAGGAACCTTAGGGGGCAGCGAGTTTATGCTAATGGGGGAGGCCCAATGCAGAGGAGGGGTGGGAATGGCTGCCCCGGCTCCCTGATGTCACTGATGTACTCAACTGCTCGACTGGTGTACGTTCGGTTGTGTATCTTCTTGACACCACCAAAAAGTAAACAAAATTTGAAGAACTCGTCTAGATGTTACCGTGAAGGTATTATGTAGATGTCATTAATATTTATAATCAGTTGACTTGAAGTAAAGCCAATGACCATTGATAATGTGGGTGGGCCAGATCAAGCAGTAGAAGGTCTTAAGAACCATCACTGAGGTTTCCTGAGAAGACAGAATTCTTCCTTAAGATCGTAACACAGAAGTCCTGCCCGAGTGTACGTTCTGCTGGCCTGCCCTGTGAGCTTCAGACTCAAGACTGCAACATCAACTCCTGCCTGAGTTTCTAGCTTGCCTTAAAGATGTGGGACTCGCCGGCCCCCACAATGCTCTAAGTTAATTCCTTAAAATAAACCTCTTTGTTTCTTATTGGTTCTGTTTCTTTGACTAATATGCCAGGGATTGGGTTGTTTCCTGATGGTGGAAGAAGGTGATGGCGGAAAACTACAGGGGCCATTGTTCAGTGCTGTCCATTCAGACCCACAGCGCCCCTAGAGGACAGAGTGGAACTGCCCCACAGGGTCTCCAAGGCTGTCAGTCTTCATGGAAGCAAACCCCAAACCACACTCACTGCCATGGAGTCGATTCCGGCCCACAGCGCCCCTAGAAGACAGAGTGGAACTGCACCACAGGGTCTCCAAGGCTGTCAAACTTCACAGAAGCAAAGACCAAACCACACCCACTGCCGTGGAGTCGATTCTGACCCACAGCGCCCCTAGAGGACAGAGTGGAACTGCCCACAGGGTCTCCAAGGCTGTCA
>NW_006922313.1:578664-589842 GCF_000298275.1 Orycteropus afer afer | reverse complement strand
CACCCACTGCCGTGGAGTCGATTCTGACCCACAGCGCCCCTAGAGGACAGAGTGGAACTGCCCACAGGGTCTCCAAGGCTGTCAGTCTTCACAGAAGACTGCCAGGTCTTTCTTCTGCAGAGCGCCTGGGTGGGTTTGAACTCCCAGCCTCTCGGACAGCAGGCAAGCATTTAACCATTGCCCCACTAGGCTCCCTAACTATGGGGTGGTGGTGGTTGTTGTTACATGCCATCAAGTCAGACCTGACTCATAGCGACCCCTCCTTGGGTTTCCCAGGTGGTATCACTATGGAAGTAGATTGCCCAACCTTCCTTCTGAGGTGGCTGGTGGGTTTGAACCACCAGCCTTCTAGTTAGCGGTCAAGTGCCTTAGGCACTATGCCACCAGAGCTAATTCGGGGTACTCACTGGTGATGAGGAATGTTTACCTGAGGTGCCAAGCTGGGGGAGGCAGTGTTCTTCAATGGACAGAGCACTGATGTGGTGAGATCACTCCGTCTAGAACTTTCTTCTGTGGATTCCTGCAAGGCTCCCTCTCTCACCTCCTTCAGGTGACTTGTTATCTGTTCACCTGTTACACCCAGGACAGGTGACATCCTAACAGTAGCATCGCCCATCACTGCCCTCATCCTGCTGCATTTGTTCATCACACATATGGCCCAACCTTTGATTTTCTACTTCTTTGCAGTGTGTCTACTGTCCGTGCCCCTTGCTAAGAGAGTGACGACCTGTCCCGTCCTCGTGCTGCACCCCAGCATCTAGCATGGTGCCAGGCACACTGTGAGCACACAGTCAATATCTGCTGGTCTGAGGAAATTAACATGCTCCTTGGAATTTGGCAATGAGCATGACTGACGGTTGCACAATATGTTAAATGTAGGTGATACCACTCAACTACACCTGACAAAAGTTGCTTTGGCAAATGCATTATATGTATTTTTACAAAAATGAAAAATTGTTACATAAAAACAAACAGGCCCAATGCACTTTCAAGTCTCCAGTGGATCACAGAAGAAACCACCAGGAACATTAGGACATTTCAAGTTAATGAAAACAGAACAAAACTCATGAGGTGCAGCTAAAGCAGTACACAGAGGAAAAGGCATAGCCATGATGCCTATTATCCAGAGATGTTTGCTGAATGAGTGAAGGGATGGGACTAAGCTGACGAGAACTGGAGCGAGAAAGAAACTTAGGAGAAATGGCACTGATGGGGATGGGGCCCTGGGAGAAGGGATTCTGGGGGCATTAAAGTTATAAGGAGGGTGCTGAGGTCAGAATGGGCAGATGCTGAAGGGTACTGCCATGAGAAACAGGGAGTGTTAATGGGGGACAGCTGATCAGGCTTGTGGTTAGTTCCACTGGGAGAGAAGAGACTTTTCCTTTTTCTAGGGGATTCAAGCCACAAAGTGGAAGTCTTCTCCAGGAAGATGCATCATAGGATGTTTATGCAGGAAGAGGCCAATGGGGAGAGGCTTTCCCAGATGGGGCAGAAAAGCTCAAGAAACCGCAGTAAGCACCACCGCAGCTCACTTTATTGTCCTGAGAGTTTGATGTGCACCATCACGCTGACTGCTCACATTCACTCTGTGAGGTAAGTACTGGACCCATGGTGTATGTGGGGAAACTGAGGCACAGGGGTGTGGAATCATTTCCCCAATGTCACACAGCCAGGAAAAAGGAAAAGCACGTTTGACTCAAGGTTTTGGGGTGTCATACCTGTGGGCCACTGCACTGCCACTGAGCTGGCCTGTGCTGAACTTCCAGACTGTTAGGAACCAGCACTTAAAGGTGCGTAACACTGAGCAAGTGCCAAGCAAAGCTTCTGAATCTTTTCACATGTTGATGCCAGGAATCCTCCCAACAACCCCAGGAGATGGCTGCGATCAGGTGCTCCCTTGCAGACATGAGGGGACGGAGGCCAGAGAGAGAACTTCATCTCCCCAAGTCTCCCACCGACAAACTGCAGGGACCTGAAGCTCGTGGCGGCTGTTCGCTGCCCTGGAGTCTGTTCTAACTCACAAGACGCCGTGTGTGTCAGAGCAGGGCTGGGCGTCACTGGGTTTTCTAGGCTCTGATCTTTCGGATAGACTTCCAGGCTCCTTCAGCGATGTCTCAGGTGGTGGTGTTTGAACTGCCAGCCTTTAGGCCAGCTGTCAGGCACGACTCAGGGACCCTCTGCAGCTTGCTGTGGTCAGGTGCTTGGTGCCTCGATGTGGACTCCTGGCGACCCCATATGACCGCACTGCCCCACCGAGTTTTCCAGGCTGTAATCTATACGGGAGCAGATTGCCAGGCATTTCCTTTGTGGACCCACTGGGTGGGTTCCAAGTACCAATGTAAGTGTGCCTTGTCTCATTCACACATCACTACAAACCCGCGAGATACACATCAGCATTGTTACCACTTAACAGGCAGGGGAATTAAGCCCAAAACATGTTGTTCCTCTGCTCAAAACCCTGCAGTGACCGCACCTCACTGAGTACTAATGACGACCTCCTGGGCCCTCACAATCTGTTCCCACAGCCTTCGGGTTGCTGCTATGATGCGACACTTCCCTTCCTGCCTCAGGGCCTCTCCACCGCCAGTTCCTTCTTCTGCGCTGACGCTCCACCTTCCCCACTGAAGCTCCTCCCTGATGCTGAAGCTCCTCCCTCTGCACGGAAGCTCCTCCTCCACTGAAGCCCCACCTTCCACACTGAAGCCCCACCCCTCCGCTGAAGCCCCACCCTCTGCACTGAAGCTCCACCTTTCCCACTGAAGCTCCTCCCTCTGCACTGAAACGCCTCCCCTGCTCCGAAGTTCATATAGGAAGTGCTCATTAAGCACCTGTGGAATAAACAAACATAAATGGCCGCTCCTCGGATGGAAGGTTGGGCAATATACTTCTGTAGTGATACCATCTCGGAAACCCAAGGAGGGGTCGCTATGAGTCAGGTCCAACTCCACAGCACATAACAACACAACAAGAAGCTTGGTCAAGGTGACAGGGATTAGATTATTTACCCCAATGCCTCCACCTCCCAGGCCCTATGAACTCAAACCTTCCCTTCACCTCCTCTGCACCTGCCTCAGTGGCCCCCCTGCTGTCCCCCCTCCTCTCCCCACAGTCACTGTCACCTCAGGGCCGTCGCACCTGCTATTCCCACCGCCCAGAACAATTGACCCACACCTGTGTGTGACTGTTAATCCCCGTAATTCAGGTCTTTCCTCTGAGATAGCTAAAGTGGCCAATCATCAAAAGACTGACTGCCATCCAGTCGATTCCGACTCACAGCGCCCCTAGAGGACAGAGTGGAACTGCCCCACAGCATTTCCAAGCCGTCACTCTTTACGGAATGAGATTGCCACATCTTTCTACCACACAGCGGACAAGCACTTTAAGCAGTGTGCCCCCAGGCTTCTGAAGTAGCCACCCCCAAAAAATGAGGCTGTCTCAGAGAACCCAGTGAAGATCATCTGTCTTGTTTTCTGTTTACTTCTTAACTGTCTGCTCACCCAGACTGTGTTGTGGGCACTGAGGCCATGCTGTCAATTTCAGACTCACAGCAAGTCCATGTGACAGAGCAGGACTGCCCCCTGGGGCTCTGCAGGCCGTGATCTGCACAGGACAGATCGCCAGACGCTTCTACAGAACTCCTGGGTGGGTTCCAACTGCCCACCTGTCGGATAGCAATTGAGTGGTTAACCACTGTGCCACCACGAGGGCTCCTTCAATCAGGCTGCAAAACCCCACAAGAGCTAAGACCCTGTGCACGTCTCTCCTTCAAGCTGCTGCCCCTGACCCGAGTACAGAGACTGTTCAAAGAGGAACACGGATGGACGGGCAGAGGAGGTCACCCTGGTGGCCTCCCGAGACCAGGATGACGCGGTGACCCCTGGGCGGGCCGGTGCAGGTCAGGCCAAGAGCTGAGTGTGTCAGAGGGGGCAAGCTTCAGTGGGACCAACCGCGGGCGGGGTGGGAGGCGGGGCAGGAGCATCTCAGCGTGTCTACCTGAAAGGGAGAGGTGCGGGCGCCAGAACTGAACTCTAGGGGGGCTGCCTATGGCGGAAGGTGGGGGCTGAAAGGGGGACTTTCATCGGAGTTAAAGAGGTGCTCCAAGCAGGAGGGAAAAAAAGAGATTCTTGGCGCTGCTCTGAATTAAAATGATTCTCACACCATCACAGGGCATTCTGGGGGAGCCGGTGAGAGTTCGGGGGGCCGGCGAGTGTGCGGACACAGTAACAGGGGCAGGTTCTGCAGGAACGCTCTCGTGCAAAGCCCGCTGGAGACGATCCTACGGTGCACACTAGGGGGTTCCACTGGCAACGGCTTGCGCCGGAGGTCACGGCAGGGGGCACCCGGGGGCTGTCCTGCAGAAGCCGTGATGGGGGTCATGTGGAAGGCGCACCAGGGGGCCCTGGCAGCAGCTGACGGGAGCGCACGGATGAAAGCGTTTTGGCAGCTGTCCCTCAGGGAATGTTAACGGGGAGATGTCTGGAGTGGTCTCACGAGGGGCGGAATTGGGGGGCCCTCTGGCAGGGACCCGGCGGGAGAAATACTGCCTGGGGACGTTCCAGGGACCAGAGCGGGCCAGGGCGGGGCCCCCCGCCCCCGCTGCATCCGGGGCTGCGGGCCGCGCGCCCCGTCACTCACCGGCGCCGGGGTCTCCGCCGGGAGGAGGCCAAGTAGGCGGAGGAGGCGCCGCCGCTCCGGGGAGACCCGAGAGCCCGACCGGAAGTGCCGCCCCCTCCCCCTCCTCGGCAGCCCCGCGCCGCTCTCCTGCCTGCCCGCCCGGAAGCGGAAGTCGCGTCCGTCCCCGAGCGCCGGCGTGGAGGAGCGGAAAGAGGAGGCGGCGGCGGCGGCGGCGGCGGCAGCAGCGGCGGCGGCGAGGAGGGTGAAGTGCGCGTGCGCACTGGCTCGGGGACGCGAGCGAGGGAAAGCCTAGGTCGCTTCCGCTGGACGAGCTGAGCGAGGTGCGCTTGCGCTGTGTGCGCCCTCCGCTCAGGGCACCGCCCACACGCTCTGCACATTCGGTTAAGCCACACCCCTTGTATCACGTCTCACAGTTAAGCCCGCCCCCGACTCTGGACCACGCCTACATCAGAGTTTAATTATTATAAGTCCGCCCACTGCCTCAAAGCACATCCTCCTCGTCCCGTCCCCACTACATTCCTCTGTCCCTTTTCCCCCAAGTTCAGGCCCCTCCCCGCAAGAACGCCATTTTCTCCTCCTAAGCCCCACCTCTGACCCCTCCTCTTTCCCTTAAGCCCCGCCTCTCACGTGGCTTCCTTGGGGACACACCCTCTGCGTTTAAGCCCCACCCCTACGCCCTATAGCACTTAAGTCCCACCCCTTCCATAACTGTTGTGGCATAGTTCTGCGTCGTACCCTTATGTGGTTAGGTGCCTTCCACTCCGTTCCGCTCAGCGACCCCTTGTACAACTGAACGCAACACCGCGTGGTCCTATGCCAGCTTCACAGTCAGCGCTATGCTTGGGACCATTGTGGCAGCCAGTGTGTCAATCCAGCCCTGGAGGCGCAGACTCTACCGCTTTTTCTACTTTACCAGGGACTGGTCCCTCCTGATAATATGTTCAAAGTACATGAGACAGTCTCACCTCCATTGCTTCTAAGGAGCATTCTGGCAACCAGACCTGGTAGTCTGTGATATATTCAGTATTGTCCACCAATACCATAATTCAAAGGGAGCTCTGGTTGTGCAGTGCCTAAGGCATTTGCCTGCTAAGCAGAAGGCTGGCGGTTCAAATACAGCAGCCAGTCCTCGGGAGGAAGGTTGGGCAATCTACTTCTGTAGTGATACTGCCTCGGAAACCCAAGGAGGGGGTCACTGTGAGTCGGGTCTGACTTGATGGCATGTAACAACAACCATAATTCAAAGGCAACAACTCTTCTTATTCACTGTCCAGCTTTCACATGAATATGAGGCGATTGAAAATATCTTGGGTCAGGTGCATTTTAGTCCTCAAAGTAACATTTTTGCTTTTAACAATTTGAAGAGGTCTTTTGCAGATTTGCCCAATGCAATATGTTGTTTAATTTCCTGACTGTTTCTATGGCATTGATTGTGGATCCAAGCAAAATTAAATCCTTGACAACTTCCATCTTTTCTCCATTTACCATGATGTTACTGATTGGTCCAGTTGTGAAGATTTTTGTTTTACGTCTCAGCATAATCCATACTGAAAGCTATAGTCTTTGATCTTCATCAGTAAGTGTTTCAAGTCACCTTGCCTTTCAGCAAGCAAGATTGGGTCATGTGCGTATCACAGGCTGTTAATGCGACTTCCTCCAATCCTGGTGCTGTGTTCTTCTTCCTACAGTCCACTTCTCAGATTATTTGTTCCATATACAGATTAATGAAGGATGGTGAAAGGATACAACCCTGACGCACATCTGTCCTAATTTTAAACTTCACAGTGTTCCCTTGTTCTGTTTGAACGATGGCATCTTGGTCTATGTACACGTTCTTCATGAGCACAGTGAAGGTTCTGAAATTCCCATTCTTCGCTATGTTAGTCATAATTTGTCAAATGCCTTTGCATAGTCAGTAAACACAACGGAACATCTTTCCGGTGTTCCCTCCTTTCAGTCAAGATCCTTCTGACACCAGCAAGGATATCTTTCCTTTTACGTCCTCTTCAAGTCTGGCTAACCCGATGCCTTCCATCAGTGGCTCTCAGAGCATGTTGGGCAACCCGCAGCAACGCAGCAGCATTGCCTGGCAACCTGTGAAAATGCTAATTCTTTGGCCCCTCCCCCAGGCCTACTGACTTAGAAGGCGGGGGAGCGTGTCTAGCGGTGGGTGTTTTTACACACCCTTCAGGTGACCCGGGAGCACCGTTGATCACACTTTACACTAGATGTTTCACCCCCACTCACCCAACCCCAAGCAGCAAGCCTTGGTCTTATCAGCCCCTCCCCTTCTCTCAGGGACCCTCCTTTAAAGAACTCGGACCTCCTCCCCTCCCCATAGCTGAATAACCGCCAGGATACAACCCCTTGGGCCCCTCCTAACCGTTAAGTCCCACCTCTTCTAAAATCTCTCAACCCTGCAATCTCTCCTTGAAGCCCTGCCCGGCACATAAACTTTACCCTTTAGGCGATCTAACCAAAAAACAATGAAAGAAACAGTGCAGTTGAGTCCCTTCCGACTTTTAGTGGCTCTAAGGTAGCATAGTGGCTAACACACTTGCCTGCTAACCAGACAGCTGGCGGTTCAAACCCACCAGCCACTCCTCGGAAGGAAGGTTGGGCAATCCTACTTCCGTAGTGATACTGCCTCGGAAACCCAAGGAGGGGTCGCTATGAGTCGGGGCCGACTCCACGGCACATAACAACAACAACAACAATAGGCAGCACAGAACTTTGCCGGAGGGTTTTCGGGGCTGCAAGCGTTAGGGTCGTGGACTGCCACATCTTTCTCCCGCTGCGCAGCTGGAGGATTTGAACTGACCACCTTTCCCTTTGCAGCTGAGTGCTTCACCGCTGCGCCACCTCGGCTCCTTAATCCGTCTGTCCTGCCCCTTTCCTCCCCTCCCACCTCTAAACGCTCTAAGCCCCACCCCAGTTACCAGCGTTTTCTCTAAGCCCCGCCCATCATTTTCACCTTCCTGCCCAATAAGCTTCGCCCCTGTCTCAGCCCCACCTCCTGCTTCCTTAGTCCCGCCCTTCCTCCCAGCCACACCCTTGTGTTCCTCTCACTGCCCACCAGTCGATTGGGACTCATAGCGACCCTCCTTGGGTATCCAAGGCAGTGTCACTATGGAAGTAGATTGCCCCATCTTCCTTCCCAGGAGTGGCTGGTCTGTAAATCCTGTCCAAGTTGTTTGTCCCACCGGAATCCAGTGGGTCCCCAGGACTAGGAAACTGGGACCAGGTGGCGGCTGCAGTTTCCGGGAGTGTGGCTGGAGTGGCGGAAGCTTGGTTTAGCAGGGCAGGCTTCGAATGCATAGTCGCTGGGAGCGCTTTGGGATGTGAGGGCCATAGTGGGCGCACAGGTCTGCCCCGAGCCACTCTGGCGTTGCATTAATGAGGCACGTGGAGGGGGTCTGGCGGACTCCACGCACTAGCTTCCGGGTGGCTTCCACGTGGAGGGGCGTTGGCGAGGCGAAGGGACAGCACGCCCCCGCTCGGGCACTAAGCACACACAGGAAGCCAACGGGCAGAGATTTATTTTGGCGACCCCTGCCTCCAGGGGCCCGTCAGTCTGGGGGAGCAAGGCCCAAGGCAGCAGGACCCGGAAGTGTAGGTCCTCACCCTCCCCCGACGGGAAGACCACCGGAAATGAAGGTGTCCCGGCCCCCCGGCCCAGCTCCAGCACCGGCTCTAAACTTGGCCTGGGGTGGGGTGGCCAGGGCCGTGGGTCAGGCGGGCTCTCTCTCCTCCGGCCCCTCCTCGTTCGCCTCCGGTGTGGCCGGGATGCCCCGGTCGTCCCACGGAGGCTCAGGCCCGGGGTCCGGGGGACACAGGGCTTCCCCCAGGGCGTCGGGGTGCTTCCGCTTGGCATGGCGCCGCAGTGTGTTGGCCTCGGTGAAGCGCAGCCGGCAGACGGGGCACTGGTAGGGGCGCTCCCCCGAGTGCACGCGCTGGTGGTGCGCCAGCTCGCCCGCCTCGCGGAAGCGCCGGGGGCAGAGCGGGCAGCGGAAGGGCCGCAGGCCCGCATGGATGTTGCAGTGGCGCCGCAGGTGGCTGGAGCGCTTGAAGGTCTTGCCGCAATCCTTGCACTCGTGGGGCTTCAGCTCCGAGTGGGAGATGCTGTGGCGCTGCAGGTCGGACAGGTAAGGGAAGGCGCGCAGGCAGACGGCGCAAAAGTGCGGGGCCTTCTTGGCGCCCGTGCCCTCGGGCCCACGCGCTGCCGCCGTCCCCTCAGACACGGTGTAGGGCACGCCCTGGTCATCGATCAGCAAGAGGTCGCTGCCTCCGCCACTGCCGGCCGGCGACGACAGGCCCTGGGGTAGCAGGGCCTCCTGCCCGGACCTGGAGGGTCGGCCCCGCTTCCGAGGGAGGGAGGCGGCCTTGAGCTTCGGCTGCGACGAGGCGCCCCCCGCAGGACGGCGGCCGCGGCGGCCGGCGGGAACCGGAGGAGAGAAGGCCAGAGGTCTGTCTTCCTCCTTAGGCAAAGGCGAAGGCAACGGGTCTGGCCTGGGGGTGTCCATTGAGCAGTGGGGGGCTTGGGTCTGGGCACCGGAGCCGGGCTAGGAGGAGAGAGGGGGCAGCGTCAGTGCGGGTAGGGTCTGGGGCGCCCCTGTGTGCCCCAACACCTTGCCCATCCCGGGATCCGGTCTCTTGACTTAGGCTCAGAGGCCATCTCACGCACATGCACAAGTCTAGCCGTGCTGTAGGCAAAAGATGGAAATTATGGTGCACCAGCTTAGACAGCCCCCGAATGCTTTCAGAAGCGTTCTTGCCCCCTTTCCTGGGGGCAGAAGTGGGGAGGGGCTCCAGGAGTGGAAGAAGGCCGTTCCTCCAGGTGACGCTTGACCCCGAGCCGTCAGTGAGGAAATGCATCTGACCGCAAGAGTCTGGGCTCTAGAGTCAAACATCTTGAGTTCAAGTCCTGGGTCCGTCACTCTCTCTGTGTTCTTGGGCAAGCTGTTCCCTGCCTCAGTTAAGCCTGTGCGAAATGAGATCACCGCCCTGTCTACTCACACAAGACGTGATCTGCGGAGCTGTTGTTTCTGGGTGTTGCTGACTCGATTTTTGATCGCTGTGACCCTCTGTCACAGAGAGAAGTGCCCCCCACGGTTTCCTAGGCCGTAGCATTTGTGGGAGGCGCCCCAGTGCTACAGTGGTTACCAGCCACTCCGTGGGAGACAGACGTGGCAGCCGGCCCCCGTAAAGATTGCCACCTTGAAAACCTTTTGTCCTTCAGGGTGGCTATGAATCGAAATGGACTGGATGGCAAAGCGTGACTCTCAAGGAGTTGACCAACAGTCCTTTACCCTTTGGAACCGCTGATGGGCTGGAATTGCCAACCTTCCGGCTAGCAGCTGAGCTTTAACTGTTGCACCACCAAGACGCCTTGATAGGAGGGGAGGGAGGACGCTTAACGTGGTCAGTCCACAAGAATCATGTAGGAGACATGCTTTCCTCTGGTCATGATAGCAGCTCTGGTGGCACAGTGGTTGAGGCATTCAGTTGCTAACCAGGTCAGCGGTTCGAACCCACCAGCGCTCTGCAGGAGAGAGATGAGGCAGTCTCGTTCTGCAAAGATTCACAGCCTTGGAGACCCTATGGGGCAGTTCTACTCTGTCTTACAGAGTCCCTAGGAGTCAGAAGCGACTCAATGGCAATGGGTTTTGGTTTGAGATCATAATGAGCAGCTAAACCTCGAACCAACTGTTGGAATAAGGGCACATCACACCCGTTTTGGCAACAGGAAAACTGAAGCGTGGGAAAGTCAGGGCAATTGCCCAAGTTCTCCACCAATAACTGGCAGGGCCAGATCTTGCTGACTCCAGTGGTCTGGGGAGTGAAAAGGAACGGGCCCAAGGAGACAACAGGATATTGTAAGGTTCCTCTGTCCCAGTGTGAATCCAGCTCTGCCACGAACGAGCCAGCGACTCTGAAGGTCATGGATTGAGTTTCCTCGGCTGTAAAATGGGTGTATTTCACAGAGTAGCTCGAAAAGCAAGTGCGTTAAGGGGCATGCGTGCCACGCAGCAAGTACTCAGTATACCGTCACCACCACCACCACCACCGTCACCGTCATACCATCATCATCATCGTCCTCACGGCAATATGATTAGTCCCAGGGCCCACTGAGCGCCCGGGTCTGTGAGAGTACAGAATGAAAAAGCGGTGGGGAGATGGGGCTGGATTTATAGGCAAGGTATACACTTGAGAGCATGGGGTTAAAAAAACAACCAGGTGCAGTTAGGCGGAGGAGCTGCTGGGGTCACCTGCACCCCCTTTTAACGTACGCTGAGGTCCCCCGCGGGGCAACCACTTTTCCATGATGCCCGGCTTCGCTCCGGTGGGGAGGCCTGGAATAGAACCCGGGTCTCTGGAACCGAGGGAGTGAGAATGACCCCCTCGACGCTCCCCTCCGGCCCCCCTACCCCAGCCCAGGCGCGCGCCCGCTGGCCCCAGCGGCAAGGCCCGTGCGCGCGGGGCGGGCCCTGCGGGGGCGGTGGCCAATGAGCGGCGCCCGGACAACGGAGAGCGAGGGTGCCA
>NW_006922313.1:571467-578289 GCF_000298275.1 Orycteropus afer afer | reverse complement strand
CGGCCCCGCCCCTCGGAGCGGACGCACGTCGGCCCCGCCCTCCCCTTTCCCGTTGGGTCCGCGCGCCCGCAGGGAACAAAGGGGACTCGCCGAGGCCGCCAGCAGGACAGACGCGCGGGGTCCTAAGGCCCGGTCACGTCCGTACGGGCACACTGCGACTGCGCATCAGTCTCCTTTGGCCGAAACGACATGGAGACGTTTCAAGCCCCTCCCTTCTTTCACTCGTATTTTGGGTCGAGGAGGTGACCCCACTGTCATCACCCCGACCACCACATCCCCAGCACATAGAAATGTCTTTTCTCCCACAAAGCACCCAGCGGAGTGACCTAATCAAAGACAGAATGTTTGAGAAACGGGAAAATGGCTTCCCACTGCCCTTAGTTAACATGGTTCCTACAGGCTTCGAAGCCCAGCGAGGGCCAAAAGAACAAGATGGATCCTGTTTGTTCCTCCCGTCTTTAAATCGCAGTTGTCGCACTTTGATGTGTCTTTTTTCTCGTGAATCCACTCTACAGCCTACCCGGGAGGGGTCCAAAGCTGGGTCAAGGGACTCATATGTGCCCTCGTTTACGTTAGCATCCGCTAGCGTCACCGAGGGGCAGAAGGCCGTGCGCCGGGCTTGTTGCCCTTACTCTATATGGCGCTGCGGTGGGCTCCCCCCCACACACACACCCGTTCGCTTTGCCCTCACCCAAGATGGCGCCAACCTGACTTCTCTAACCTTCTCCAGGGCTGGGAATGGCAAGAAAAGGAGGGAGAAGGGCGGGGGTGGGAAAGGGGGAGCCCAGAGGGCGGGAGGAAGGGGCAATAAGGGGGGGCCGAGGCGGAAGTCGGAGGGCCCCCCGGGTGGAAGTGACGCTACTCCCGCTGCCCAAAATGTCGGCGCCCAGAGGGAGGTGTAAGTAATTAAAGAGGAAAGCCGACCGACTTCCCCGGCCTCCCGGGGCCGCTCCAGGTCTCCAGAACCCCCCTCCCTAAGAGTGAGGTGGATACGCCTGGCCCCCGAGTCCCGCCTGACCTGCCCCTGACCGAGGCGCCGGGGGCCCGCACGTTTAGGGACAGGGGGAGGGGCACAAAAGCCAGCTTTCAGGGCCTGGGGCCTGGAGCGGACTTGGGGGGAGGACAGCAAGTCAGCAGGCAGGCTCTGGGAGGAGGCGGGGCTTAAGTGGCGGTTGGGGCGGAGCAAGGACTGGGAGGAGCTCTAGGGGCGTGGTTTAGAGTGAAAGTGGGCGGGATTTGGCTGGGCTGTAGATACAATGGGCGGAGCTTAAGTCAAAGGGGTGGGGTTTTATAAAGGGGCGTGGCTCGAAGAGAATGATGGGAGGGTCCTAGGTTGAAGAGTGGAAGAAGCCTTGAGGCTAGTGGGGAAATGGGGAGGAGCTTAGAGTAGAAGAGGTGGAGTTTGTCTAGGGTTGTAGCTTGGAGAAGGTGCTGGACATGGTGAGGGGCTGGGGTTAGGGACCAGGCTTAGGTGTGTAAGTTGGAGGGCGTTAGAGAAGTGGGTCACTGGGTGAGGGAAGTGGTTTGCGTTCGATTACTAACTGCAGTGTTAGTGGTGCGGTGCTGTGCAAGAGAGGCATGGCAATCTGCTTTCCTAAAGATTAAAGCGGAGAAAACCCTTTGGAGCAGTTCTATAATCATGGGGTGTCGTGAGTCGGAATCGACTCAAGGTTAACAGTGTTTAGAAAGGAAAGGAAGGGACTTCTTAAGAGAGGAACAGCTAAGAAGAGACAGTTGCATGGACAGGCTCTTGCAAAAAACCGGGCTTATTTGAGTGTGGAGTTTTGGAGGCACGTCTTAGTGAAGAGTGGGATTCCAAAAAGTCAGAAAAACTTAGCAACGCAGGGAGGGGCTTTCAGGAAAGGAGGAGGGACTTAAAGGATACTGGGAACGAGAACAGCTTCCTCGCGAGTCTTTACCATGCACCCAGCGAAGCAAGTTCATAGCACACACACTGCCACGGCTTTGCCTAATCCTCCCACTCTATGAGGTAGGTACTGCATTTGCCCGCATTTATAGAGGAAGAGAGTTTGTGTTGGTTTTATCCAAGGCTACAGGACTAATTCCATTCGCCCTGGAATGATGACTCCCGGGTGTCTAGCTTCAAACTTTTGTCCTCTCACCTACTAACCAAACCAAACCAAACTCACTGACGTCAAGTCGGATCCGACTCATAGTGACCCCTCCTTGGGTTTCCGAAGCAGTATCTCTGAAGAAGTAGATTGCCCCAACCCTCCTTCCCAGGAGTGGCTGGTGGGTTTGAACCGCCAGCCTTCTGGTTAGCAGTCAAGTGCCTTAGGCACCCTGCCACCAGAGCTCCTTCTCACCTACTTGGAGGAGGCAAAGAAGAGTGGGAGGGGTTTGGTGGGGAGTGGAGGGCTTGACATTGGATTGGAGAGACTTGGGAAGGAGTGGGAGGGGCCTGACAAGGAGTGGGAGGGGCTTAGCGAGGAGAGGAAACCTTGGTACGGAGTGGGAGGGGCTTATTGACGAGTGGGAGGGGCTCGGCGAGGAGTGCACCGGGTTGATGAGGAGGGTAGGCTTGGTGTAGAGTGTGGCTGTTGTGCCGTGCGCTTGGTTCTGACCCACAGCCACCCCCCTGTGCAGCAGAGCTAAACACTGCCCCGTCCTCACAATCCTTGCTGTGTGAGCCCATTGTGGCAGCCACTGTGTCCATCCTTTTTGTCCAGGCTCTTACCCTTTCACTCTGACGCTCCAGTTTTCCAAGCACGATGTCCTTGGCCAGGACTGGTCCCTCCTGGTAACAGGGCTAACGTCCGTCAGACGAGGTTCCACCATCCTCGCCTGTAAGGAGCGTTCTCGCTGTACCTCTTCCAAAATTTGTTTGTTTTCCTGGCAGTCCATGGTGTATTCAGTATTCGTCGCCAGCACCGTAATTCAGAGACATCAGCTCTTCCGTGCTCCTTGTTAATTGTCCAGATTCACACGCATATGAGGTGTCACGATGCCGTGGCTCGGGTCAAGTGCACCGTAATCTTCAAACTGATGTCTCTGCCTTTTAACACTTTGCAGACAGCAGATTGACTCAATGCAACACGTTGTTCGATTGGTTGATTGCAGCCTCCATGGGTGTTGATTGTGGATGCAAATAAAATGAAATCCTTGACAGCATTAGTGTTTTCTGCATTTATTGTGATGCTGCTTATTGGTCCAGTTGTAAGGATTTTTGTTTTGTGTATGCTGAGGTGTGATCCGTTCTGAAGGCTGTAGTCTTCGATCCGCATCAGTAAGGGCTCCAAGTCATCTTCTCTTTCAGCAAGAAAGATTGTCTGTCTGCATATCGCAGGTTGTTAACGAGTCTTCCTCCAGTCCTGATGCTGTGTTCTTCTTCATATAGTCCGGATTTTTGGGTTATTTGTTCAACACACGTATTGAATAAATATGGTGAGAAAATACAACCCTGACACACACCTTTCCTGATTTTAAACCATGCAGTGTCTCCTTGTTCTGTTGGAATGACTGCCTCTTGGTCTCTGTACAGGTTCTTCATGAGCACAGTGAAGTGTTCTGGAATTCCTGTGCACAACGTTACCCGTAGTTTGTTATAAGCCATACAGTCAAATGCCTTTGCATAGTCAATAAAACACAGGTAGACATCTTTCTGGTATTCTTTGCTTTCAGCCAAGATCCATCAGGCATCAACAATGATATCCCTCGTTCCACGTCCTCTTCTGAATCCAGCTTGCATTTCTGGAAGTTCTCTATCAATGTACTGCTTCAAACGTTTTTGAATTCTCTGCAGCAAGATTTTACTTGTGTGTGATATTGTTGTTGTTAAGTGCCGTCGAGTCGGACCAACTTATAACAACCACTCCTTGGGTTTCTGAGGTGGTATCACTACGGAAGTAGATTGCCCAACCTTCCTTCCGAGGAGTGGCTGGTGGGTTTGAACCGCCAGCCTTCTGGTTAGCAGTCAGGTGTCTTAGGCACTACGCTACCAGAGCTCCTGTGTGGAAAACGCAATTTCTGCATTCTATTGGATCACCTTTCTTTGGAATGGGTACAAATACGGATGTCTTCCGGTCAGTCGGCCGGTAGCTGTCTTTGAAATTTTTTTGCATAAACAAATGCGCACTCCCAGCGTTGCACCCATTTGTTGAAACATCTCAGGGGGCGTTCCGTCAGTTCCTGGGGCCCTGCTCTCCACCAGTTCCTTCAGTGCGGCTTGCACTTCCTCCTTCCGAACCATTGGTTCTGGATCACAGGCTGCCTCTTGAAGTGGTTGAACATCCTTTTGTCACAGTCACTCTCTGTATTCCTTCCATCTTCTTCTGATACTTCGAATGTCGTTCGGTATTTCACCCATAGAGTACTGCAGCATTGCAACTTGAACCTTGAATTTTTTCTTCAGCTCTTTCAGCTTGAGAAATGCCAAGCGTGTTCTTCCCTTTTGGTTTTCTAGCTCCAAGTCTTTGTGCATTTCGTTATAGTGATTGGCTTTGTCTTCTCGAGCTGCTCTTCGAAAGCTGTTCAGCTCTTTTATCTTGTCATTTCTTCCATTTGCTTTACCTGCTCTTTGCTCAATGGCAAGTTTCAGAGTTTCTTCTGACACCCATTTTGGTCACTTTTTCCTTTCCTGTCATTTTAATGACCTTCGGCTTTCTTCATGGATGATGTCCTTGGTGCCGTCCCACAGTTCATCCGGTGTTCACTGTTTCTGTTCAGTGCATCAATGCTGTTTCTGAAACAGTCTCTAACTTCAACTGGGTAGAATCAAGGGCATACTCTGCCTCTCGTGGACTTGTTCTAATTGCCTTCAGCTTCAGCTTGAACTTGCATTTGAGCAGTCGATGGTCTCTTCCACGGTAGTCGCTGGCCTTGTTCTGACTGATGACATTGGGCTTTTCCATTGGCTCTTTCCACAAATGTAGTTGATGTGGTTCTGTATTCCCAGCGAGGTCCATGTGCATAGTTGCAGTTTCTGTTGTTGAAAACAGGCATCTGCAATGGCTGGGTTGTTTGTCTTGCAAAATTCTATCCTGTGATTTCTGGTGGTGTTTCTGTTACCAAGACCATATTTTCCAACTACTGATACTTCTTCGTTTCCAACTTTCACATTCCAGTCCCAAGTAATTCTCAATGTCTCTTGATTGCATGTTGGGGCCACTTCAGACTGCAGAGTTGGTGAAAATCTTCAGTTTCTTCATCTTTGGCATTACTGGTCGGCAGGTAAATTTGAATAATGGTTGTATTAACTGGCCTTCCTTGTAGACCTTTGGAGATTATCCTATCACTGCCAGCATTGTGCTTCAGGCTCGAGCTGGAAATACTCTTTTTGATGATGTGGTAGTGCCATTCCTCTTCGCCTTGTCACTCCTGGCATAGTAACCAAATGAACGTCCGAATCAAAACGGCCAGTACCAATCCGTTTCAGCTCCCCAGTGCCTGGGATAGAGGTCTTTATGTGTTCCATTTCGTTTTTGACGACTTCCAGTTTTATTAGATTCATACTTTGCGTGCTCCACGTTCTGATTATTGGTGGATGTTTGCGGCTGTTTCTTCCCATTCTGAGTCGTGCCCCATCAGCAAATGAACGTCCAGAAAGCTTTACTTCATGTCGACTCTGCTTTGAGGAGGCTGCTTTTCCCCAGTTGTGTTTCGAGGGTCTAATATATATTGTGATCTGGGTGAGACGTTCCAGAGCCAGCTGCTTCGCTCCTCACTTGGTACACGTTTTGTTTTGTGTTGTTGACTGCAGTCCCCACCGTGTGGCAGCTCTCCCCGCTTCCTCCCTGTGGTTACCTTTTCCGTCCCTCCTTTCCTGTCCCTTCCTGCCCTTCGACCTTTGTCTCTGGGCAAGGCCTCCCTTTGACCCCATGTGGTTGATTGCTGAATGAGCCATACCTACCTCCCTGGTGTTACTGTTCCCCTTACAGCCCTGCCCATTGTTTGGTTGAAACCTGAGCCTTCAGGGTGAGTTCCAGGCTAGAGGGGTGACTGAGAGTGTAGGGGATCCCACCATCTCTAGGAGAATGAGGGGCTTATCTTCCCTTAGTACATCAGACAATATTCTGCGCCTAGTGAGGACTGGGAGGGGCTTATTGAGGAGTGGGAGGGGCTTGGCAAGCTGTTGGATGGGCTTAAGGACAGAGGGCGTGGCTTGGCCGGCAGTGGGGGGGTACTTCGTGGCATGGATTGCCCAGCAGTGGAAGGAGCTTGAGTGGGGTGGCTTGGCCGGACCGGGAGGGGCATAAGGACAGTGAGTGTGGCTTTCCAGCAGGGGGAGGGAGTTTAGGACAGTGGGCGTGGCTTGGCCAGCAGTGGGGGAGCTTCAGTGAGGTGGCTTGGCTGGCAGTGGGAGAGGCATAAGGACAGTGGGTGTAGCTTGGTCAGCAGCAGGAGGGACTTTAGGACAGTGGGCGTGGCTTGGCCAGCAAGGGGGGGGCTTGAGTGGGGTGGCTGGCCAGGCATAAAGGCAGTGGGCGTGGTTTGCCAGCAGGGGGAGCGACTTTAGAACAGTGGGTGTGGCTTGGCCAGCAGCAGGAGGGACTTAAGGACAGTGGGCGTGGCTTGGCCACCAGTGGGTGGGGCTTGGTGGCATCGCTTGCCCGGCGGTGGGAGGGGCTTGAGTGGGATGGCTTGGCAGGCAGTAGGAGGGGCGTAAGGACAGTGGGCGTGGCTTGGCCATTGGTAGAAGGGGCTCAAGTGGGGTGCCTTGGCTGGCAGTGGTAGGAGCTCTCGGGCACAGGCGATGGCTCTGTGAACCCAAGGAGCCTGGGAGAGGAAGGCTGATGGGGCAGTGACCCGGTACCTGACCCCGAGTCTCTTCCCTACTCCAGAGAGAGCCCCCTCCCGCCACCA
>NW_006922313.1:570050-571285 GCF_000298275.1 Orycteropus afer afer | reverse complement strand
GCGCGGCACACGGCGCTCAAGCCCCACGCGTGTCCGCGATGCGGCAAGGGCTTCAAGCACAGCTTCAACCTGGCCAACCACCTGCGCTCGCACACCGGCGAGCGGCCCTACCGCTGCTCCGCCTGCCCCAAGGGCTTCCGGGACTCCACAGGCCTGCTCCACCACCAGGTGAGTGCCCCAGGCCGCCCGGGCGCCAGCTCCGGGGCTGGGCTCCCGCGGGAACCCCGGGCCCACTGCCCCTCGCCTCCGAGCGTCCTCCTTCCCCCGCAGAGCACCCTGAAGTCAACGCTTAAGGCACGTCTCTTACAGCCGCCAGCTAAGCCAGGAACCAGAGCCTGCACAGGAAGTGGCTGGTGGCGGTGTAGCTGGTTCCGGCTCATGGCGACCCCCCGTGTGCAGAGCAGAGCTCGGTTTCCAAGGCTGCGGCCTTCCCGACGTAGACTGCCAGCCAGTCCGTCCTTCCAGGGCACCTCTGGGTGGTTACAGTGCAGCCTCCTGGTTGGGGACCCAGTGCTTGACGGTTCGGGCCCCCCAGGGAGTCCCATGTGTTCTTCCCCGCTGCCGGTACCCCCAGGTCCACCAGCTGCTGGGAATGCATTTCTCTCTTCCTTACCATTTTTTGGTTTTATTTTTTCAGTAAGTAAAGATTTCATTTGGGACTCAGGTTTATTTAAGTAGGTTTATCGCATAGTCTCACAGTTCGTTCTTTGACGCGACAAGTATTTACTGAATGGCTACGCTGTGTCCTCAGGCACCCTGATGGCTCAGCAGTGAAGCACTCAGGTGCCAACCAGAAGGTGTTTGGAGCCCAGCCAGCACCTCTGCGGGGGAAAGAGCTAGTCGTGGGCTTCCGTAAAGATGGCAGCCTTGGGGACCCTGTGGGCAGTTCCACTCTGTCCTCTAGGGGCGCTGTGGGTCAGAATGGACTCCAGGCAGTGGGTGTGGTTTGGCCTTTGCTTCCGTGAAAAAGCTGGTTTGGTTGTATTTAAGGGCTACTTCAAGCTGTTCCCAGGATGGTGTGAATGCTTTGTGCTCATGTACTAGCGTAAAGGTTGTTTGTTCAAATCGACCCGGTGGCACGGTGGAAGAAACACGTGACAGTCTGCTTCTCTAAGACTTACAGCCGAGGAAGCCCTGTGGAGCACTTGTACCCTGTCGCACATGGGCTGGTCATGACCCAGAATGGACTCGACATCATTTTTAGGTGTTACTTCAGACAGGGCAGGGAAAGGCAG
>NW_006922313.1:565535-568570 GCF_000298275.1 Orycteropus afer afer | reverse complement strand
ACAACCCGAGGGAGCAGGTCCCCTCCGATGCACACGGGGCGCCATGGCTCAGAGTCAACTCTCTGGTGACAACAACAGGAGCACAGTCGTGCCCCCTCCAGCGTCATGGCTTCCCAGAGCCACCCGTCTAGTAGGGGAGATAGTCACTGATGTCACGTCAATACGTGTTAAATTACAGCCGAGACACATGAGGACAGAGGGTCACGGTACCGTGAGGTCAGCACCACTAGGGACAGCGACGGAGTGAGGGTGCGGGTGGTTTGCCCGACGCAGCCATGGTGAGCCCGGCCTGAAGAACAAGGAGCTGTTCACTAGGAGGAGCGGCGGTGGGGGCAGGAGCGAGCTGCCCAGGCCCTGCACAGGATGGGCACTTGCAAGTAGCAGGGCCAGCTTCCGAGGAACTGAGGAGGGCAGCGTGGCCGGAGCCCAGAGAACCAGGGCCGCGTGTCATGGGAGAAGGCTGAGGGCTTCTGGCACCTGGGTGCCAGGGACTGGGACGGCGGCAGTGAGCAGAGCCAGGCCGGTTCCGATTTTGCCAGTCCTTCTCACGGGGGGAGTGCAGGGTGAGGTCCTTGGCTGCCAGCCGAGAGGTTGGCAGTCAGATCCCCCCAGAGGCACCCTGGAATACAGGGTGGTCTGCTTCTGAAAGGGGAGCCATTGGAAACCCCAAGCAGCACAGCTCCGTGCTGGGACACACGTGGGGTCGCCGTGCACTGGGGTCGACCCAAGGCAGCTGGCCTGGTTTTGGCTTTGATCTGGGGGACACAGGTGACCCACCAGTTAGACACACAGGTTTGCTGATTGCCATCGTGTGTACTGACCAGGAGCGCCCCGCAGGGTGTGCTGTTGTTGAATCATTTATTCTCTCGAGAACACAGTGGCCCTCCCTTCACTGTGCTGCACAGATGTCGCGTGTTTCACAGACGATAGGTCTGCGGCAGCATCGAGCAAGTCTGTCACCACCGTTTTCTCCACAGCAGTGCCCGCTTCGTGTCTCTGTGTCAATTTCCATCACTCTCACAGTATTTCACACTTAGTCGTCATGCTACCACACACTTGCTAGGCTATAGGACAGCGTCAGCGTAACTTTTAAATGCGCCAGCAACCATGGAATGTGTGTGGCTTGCTTTATGGCCATACTCTCTTTGGCAGTGGTCTGGGACCAAAGCCGCCGTCCCTGAGACATATGCTTGTAAACACGGCAGAAACACACACTGAGCCAGCAGTTTCTACGTGTGGGGTTCAGGGCCACTGACGGCATCCTTCGAGGTGTGCAGCCATTCTCAGCCTCCTTTTGTAAACTGTTCCTCCCTCGTGAACATCAGCGCCTGTCCCCTCAGCTCCCTGTTTAATCTTGGAGTTGTGGTTGTCATCTTGATCCCATGTAGAGTCATCTTAGAAGGGCATGATGTTTCTGTAGGGTTCTCAATGGCCAGTTTTTCACAAGAGGCAGTGGGCGCAGGAGTGAGCTATCCAGTTTTCCATCTTTCTTCCAAGGTGCTCTGGGCAACCTCAATGCTCCAGCATTTCAATTTGCAGCCCAAATCATGACTTGTAGACAGAGTTACTCAGTGCAACATGAGCCATGAGTTCTGAGGGGAGAGGATGAGTGTGATGAGAGAGACTGTGGTGAGCTGGGGCCTAGGTTCAGGCCAGGGTTTCCGAAGAGCTGACAGATAAACCAAGGCTTAGAGGATGAGGCAGGAGCCAGCCACTGGGAACAGCATTCCAGACTGGGAGAACAGCATGTGCAGAGGGCCTGGGGTCAGCCTGACCTTTTTGTGTTAGAAAGTCAGATGGAGAGAGAATAACTGACGTCTGTAACTGTAGTGTGTAACTCTTATCTGGAGCCAGGACAGCAAATGGGTAGGGCTCCTCACTGTTGCCTCAGGACTATGCCCATGGCAGACATTACCAATCAAGCACCACACTCTTACTCATGAAGCCTCACAGCCCTCCCCACAGCCCTCCAGGCAGACATTACCAATCAATAGGACTCTACATTCGAATGAGAACTCAGTCTGCCACTTAAAGGGTCTTGAGTAAAGGTAAGTGCTAGGCTGCTAATGGAAAGGTTGGTGGTTTGAACCCAGCCAAAAGCTCCACTTAAGAAAGACCTGGCCATGTGTTTCCATAAAGGTGACAGCCAAGAAGACCCTGTCAGGTAGTCCTACTCTGTCCGGCAGGATTGCTAGGAGTCAGAATCCACTAATCGGCACACAACAGCCAGCACAGAGGGCCCACGCGGCAGACAGCAGCAGAAGCCTAGAATCCAGAGGCTTGCCTGTCTCTGAGCTTGACTGGGCCGCAGGAAAAGCACAGATTCCTCGGTTTCCATCCAGAAGTTGCTGCTCCCCTGTATCTGCAGGTGAGGCCCAGGCCTCCTTCTGCACCCTGCGCCCCCGGGCCCTCAGTGGCGGGAGCTCAGGCTAGCTAGCAGCGCTTGAGAAGGGCAGACGACCCCCCTCCCAGGCCTGGCTTCGCTGACTCTCTAGACAGGCATTGTTTAATGAGGCAGCCGTTAGCCACAGATGCCAATGTAAATACATTCAGTGAGACGTGAAACTACTTCCTCAGTTGTACGAGCCACATTTCAAGTGCCCTGTGCCCCGCGTGACTAACGGCCACCAGACTGGACAGTGCAGACTCCGAAGCTTTCCGTGACCGCATTAAGTTCTTTTGGACAGTCGTGCCCAAGGGGGTTTGATGTTGACCTTGGAAAGGCCCCTCCCCTCTACACACGCCGGTTTAGAGGCATCAGTGGGGTGGGGCATGGAAAGGTTGACCAGTAATAACTCTGGTTCCTGTGACTCAAGCTCTGGTGGCACTGTAGTTTAGGTATTCAGCTGCTAACCAGGTTGGTGGTTCCAACCCATCAGCTGCTCTGTGGGAGAAAGATGCTGCAGTCTGCTTCCACAAAGACTGACAACCTTGGAAATCCTTGGGGGGCAGTTCCACTCTGTCCTCTAGGGGCGCTGTGAGTCGGAATCGACTCCACGGCAGTGGGTGTGGTTTGGGCTTTGCTTCCCTGAAGA
>NW_006922313.1:559751-561506 GCF_000298275.1 Orycteropus afer afer | reverse complement strand
TGAGCGGCCATCGCCACCATTGTTGTTAGGTACCCTCAAGTTCACTCCAACCCATAGCGACCCCATGTGGCGGAGCATCGCCCCACAGGGTTTCCTAGGCTGTCATCCTTAAGGGAGCAGGTGGCCAGGTCTGTGTCCCGCGGAGCTGCTGGTGGGTCCCAACCGCCAACATTTCCTTTAGGAGCAGAGCGCTTCACCATTGCGTCACCAGGGACCCTTGCAACCGTTACCAATATCCTTTTCCAGCTATTCCACCACCATTAGTGGAAACTCACTGGCTCCCAAGCAATGACTGCCCCTATCCCTCTGAAAAAAGGAGCCCTGGTGGTGCAGCGGTTAAAGCTCTCGGCTGCGAACGGAAAGGCTGGCAGTTCAAACCCACCAGCTGCCCCGCGGAAGAAAGATGAGGCAGCCTGCTCCCACGAAGTTTACAGCCTGGAAATCCCGAGGGGCAGTGCTCTTCCGACCTGTAGAGGCGCCGTGGCTGGGACTGACTCAGCAGCCACGGACTTTGGGTTGCTGTTTGGCAGTAGGTTGGCCTGACGGCCCGTGGGGGTCACAGGAGAGCTGTGCTTGGAAGGGTTCTCAAGGTTGTGACCTTTCTGAAGCCGGCCACCCGGCCAGTCTTCCAGGCGCCTTTGAGTTCGTTCGAACAGCCGTTTCTGGCCAGTAGTCAAGCTGTGACGTCGCTGCCACCCAGGGAGTTACTGGGAGTCAGAGGGGACTTGAGGGCAGCTCACACCTGCGGCGGGATAGGTAGGTGGGCGTGGCCCAACGCGGGTGCGGAGGCACCTGTCCTGAGACGTAGGAGGGCTGCTGCCGAGGCCCACCTACCCGTAGCCACGCTCCCTGCACCGGCAAACACGCACGGACGCCCACATCAGCAGTGTTGGTGGCCCCGAACTCGGAGCAGCCAACGTGTCCACCGAGAGGACAGTGGACACCTGAGCCACACCAAAAGCCCCGGCTGTGCAGCCAGTGCCGACTCACGCCACCCGGTGTGCGTCCCAGTGGAACTGCACTCCTTGGGGTGCTCGGGGGCTGGTTTTTCAAAAGAGTCTCTAGACTTTTCTTTCCAGGTGCCCCTGGGTGGACTCGAAACTCTGACCTTTGGTTTGCAGCCCAGTGTGTTAACCTCTTGCTCCACCCGGGTGACTGACTAGGTATCCATCACCTCCCTACTATCTGTCTATCCATCCATCCATCCATCCACCATCCATCTATCCATCCATCCATCCATGTATCCTTCCACCCATCCATCTATCATCTATCCATCCATGCGTGCATGCATCCATCATCCATCCATGCATCCATCTGTCTGTCCATCCATTCATCCATCCATGCATCCATCATCCATCCATCCATCCATGCATCCATCTATCCATCCATCTATCCATCCATCCATCCATCCATCTATCCATCCATCCATCTATCCATGCATCCATCCATCCATCATCTTTCTACCTAAACCAATAAATAAATAAACTCACTGCCATCGATTCGATTCCGACTCATAGCAACCCCGTTTGGGTTTCTGAGGTGGTAAATCTCCTTATCTTGCTGCCTACCTACCTATATATCTAGGAACTCTGGTGATGTAGTGCCTAAGCATTTGACTGCTAACCAGAAGGTTGGAGGTTCAAACCCCTCAGCCCCTCCTCGGAAGGAAGATTGGGCAATCTACTTCCATAGTGATACCACCTCGGAAACCCAAGGAGGAGTCGATTCCATGGCAGTGAGTGTTTTTTTTTTTTT
>NW_006922313.1:556618-558834 GCF_000298275.1 Orycteropus afer afer | reverse complement strand
TCCAAGGCTGTCAATCTTCATGGAAATAGAGGGCCACATCGTTCTCTGGAGAAATGGCTGGTGGATTAGAACCGACGACCTTTCCGTTAACAGCTAACTGAACCAGAGCTGGACCTCTTTGAAGATTACAGCCTGGAACACCCCAGGAGGCTGTCCTATTCTTCATATGGGGTCACTATGAGTCAGAACCTATTCGATGGCAACAAAGTTGGTTTCTTCCAAGTGATGGGAGCTGGACCCTCTAAGAAGCTCCACCGCGGCCCCATTTTACAGATGTAGTCCTTGAGGTGTGGGCAGGATTTCCGCTTGGGGCAACCTCTCCAGAACCTCACTTACTAGCCGGCTGCTGACGTGCGACTCCCATGGCCCCCATGGCCCTGACTCCCACCGCGGCACTGGTGTGGTCAACCGTCTGCAAGTCCCAGGAGACCTCCACGCTCCCCACCACCCCGGTCTGTTCCTTCTCAGGACTGTAGCCCCTTGGGGAGCCAAAGCCCGGGTCCGCCTGGCTCCTCCTGGGGTGTCCGTCCATGAACATGTGTTGAGTCTCTTGTCTGTGCCCAGGAGTCTAGGTGGTGCAAACGGTTAACGGAGTCAGCTGCTAACTGAGAGGTTGGCAGTTCAAGTTCACCGAGAGGCACGTCGGAAGAAAGTCCTGGTGATTCCTTTCTGAAAAGTCAGCCATTGAAACTCCCAGGGAGCCCAGTTCTACGCTGACACGCAGGCCCGGACGGGTCAGAGTGGACTCGGGGACCACTGGCCGGGGCAGCGGCCACACCATCCTTCTTTCAATCGTTATTTTAGGGGTACCTGCTGTGCCGCAGGCACTGACTGGACATGGGGATCAGTCAGGTCCCCGTCCTCACAGTTCCCCTAACAGTTTGAGTTAATGCGGCTGGGAGGCTTCCGAGATGAACTCTGTGTACAGCTTCATCAGGCTCAAAAATGAGGGACTGTGCCCAGCCTGTGACCCTGAGATTAGAATTACATGGTGCCTGGATGCTGCTGTAGCTTCTCAGACAGGGATTGCAACAGGAGGTCCCAGATAGAGGGTGGGGGGGGATGTGGAACAGAACTCACAATCTCAACAGGGACCAGGCTTACTGGCCTGCAGAGACTGGTGGACTCCCCAAGACTGTGGCCCTTAGTCACCTTCAAGCCTGGAACTCAGCTGGCAGCTGAATGATAACCAGGCCTATACGGTGGACAGGAGCTGTGGTGGCGCAGGGCCTAAGGCACTGGACTGCTAACCGGAAGGCTGGCGGTTCAAACCCATTAGCCACTCCTCGGAAGGAAGATGGGGCAATCTACTTTCGTAGTGATACTGCCTTGGAAACCCAAGGAGGGGTTGCTATGAGTCGGGGCCAACTCCACGGCGGCGAGTTTCTTTTTTAATAAGGTGAACAGTAACAGCAGTGAGGTGCACACCCCTAGGAAAATGACCCTACAAGATCAAAGGGCAGCCTTTGCCCAGCGAGAAGGCTCAGAAGGAGGAAGGGATGGGAAAGGAGGGTGAAGGGAAGCGGAAAGCACAGGGAGGAAGTGGGAAGAGAGCGAATCTTTCCTGAGCCGACAGGCCTTTCTCCCACCGCGTCACTGGGGGCTTCCAACCAGGCAGCTTTCAGGTTAGAAGCCGAGAACCTAACCACTGGTCCCCTCTTACATGGCGGGGACAGCAATCGGTGCCGCGAAACAAAACGGGTATGAACCGCTGAGTGGAAAGCCAGTTTGCTCTGTAAACTTCCTCTCAAACCACAACTAAAAGAAAAATAGTAAGATGATGAGTGATTTCATTCAGCAGTGTGGGGATGACGGGACGGCCGAGGCTGTGGAGGAAACCGCAGCACGCTGTCTGTGTATAAGTTCATGCGCTCATCTGTAGGGAGTCCCTGGTGAGGGAAACGGTGGATGTGCTCAGCTGCGAAGCACAACGTTGGCGGTTCGGGTCCATCGGGAGGCGCCTCAGGAGACAGGCCCGGGGTTTTGTTTCCACAGAGTCCACCACTGGAAACCCCGTGGAGCGCAGTTATATCCGACCCACAGGGCTGCCTGTGGAGGCCTGGACATCAGCTGCTTGGCCCGACTGTCCGGGCCGTGCCTGTGCTGGGAGCAGAGTTGTAAGCAAACAGGCAACATAAAATGACAACCCATGCTCACGGAGCTTATATTCTGATGGGTGGGGAGACAGGCATTCCACTAGTATATGAACGAGTAAC
>NW_006922313.1:554256-555298 GCF_000298275.1 Orycteropus afer afer | reverse complement strand
GAAGTCTGGCCATTCTTGCTTCCAAGGAGCATTTTGGCTGCTAGGGTTACCAAGAGTTGGAATCAACTCAACAGCAACAGGTTTGGTTTGGGTTTAGCTGGCATATGGATGTATGCGGTTTTGTTTGTTTGTTTTGCTTTTTATTTATTGTGGCAACATGCCCCAAAACCAAAAAAGCCAAATGCTTTCATACCGTGTGTTCAGAACAGGCAAAGCCGGAGCCTGGTAGGCCGTGGATTTTATTCCAAACGGGCTGGGGAGCCACGGGCCGCGCTGGACAGATAAGTGACTGGTCTGATTTCTGGCTCCTGCTTAGGAGACGGCTGGAAGCCAGGAGGCCATTGGGGAAGCTGCAGCAGTGCGATTGGCAGCCAGGACTCTCCCCGGGAGCCAATCAGCGCCAGGTCCCGCCCCCTGCCCAGGAGCCCTCCGCAGCTCGGTTTTCACCTGGTCCCTCCGCCCTGCCGCCTCCCTGCTCTGCTCCTCGGTCTCCCCCGCATCCGGCTGGGCCTCCACTCGGTCCCCGAGGAATTTCTCTAGAGCACTAATCGCATCATGTGACTTGCCTGCTTAAAACCCTTTCAATGGCTTCTCAGTGCGGTGGGGAGGAGAGAAGCTTGCGCTACGTGCCAGCCGTTCCCGCCGCCATGGACGCCCCGGCCAAGGCCCCAGGTGCCCGCAGTCACGACCACCCCCTGCTCTGCGTGCCTGAAATTTTCTTTCCACCTTCCGCACCCCCATTCCTGGATAATTCTTCTCCTTTCTCCATTCTCCTTCTCCTCTTCTTTTTTAAGATAAAATGTGGAAGCTTTAAAAATGTAGTTCATAAGATAGGACACCCACGCACACACGTACACTCACAAGGTGCATACCCAAACGATTTGAAAACAGGCGTTCAAACGAAAACTTGCCCAAGAAGGTTCATGGCAACACTCCTCACAAAAGACAAAAGTTGGGACCAACAGGGAACATTAGTCAGCCTAGGAAAGGAATGGGGTCCTGACACACGCTGCAACGTGAAGGAGCCTTGAAAATATTATGT
>NW_006922313.1:551051-552861 GCF_000298275.1 Orycteropus afer afer | reverse complement strand
TCCACTCTGTTCACTCTTTGGGCAGTCCATGGTCCATACGTATTTCTCACCAACACCACCATTCAAAGGCATCAGTTCTTCAGTCTTCCTTATTCACTGTCCAGCTCTTGCATGGATGTGAGGCAATTGAAAAGACCATGGCTTCGGTGAGATGCACCTCAGTCCTCAAAGTGACATCTTTGCTCTTCAACACTTTTGTGAAAACACACCAATGTCTTATTTGTGCCATGTTTTACAAAAGCAAATCGCTGGTAAATTATAAAATGTTCATCCCAATTGAAGCGGTAATTCCACTTCTAGGAATCTCCCCTGACAGTTCTCACACGTGTGTGCAGAGGTAGACATACAAGTGTGTCCACAACAGTGTGGTTGTGACAGGAGAAAACGAAACAGTACTCAGATGTCCATCAGTAAGGGGCTGGTCAAATAAGTGATGTCAATCCACAAGGTGGGACACCAATCAATGCAAGTTAGGGTGAGGCAAGCCTAACTGAAAGACGATGGCCACCAGAAGGAACTGTGTAATTCAAGCGAACAACATGATTGTCTCGGAGTCCCGGAGCCCGGGGGTCCGCGATCAGGGTGTCAGCCCGGAGGTTCTGTGTCCCGTGCCTCTGCTAGCTTCTGATGCCAGCAACCCTTGGTGTTTCTTGACCCAGGGACACAATACTCGTGTCCACCTCCATCTCCTCATGATTAACTTAGGTCTGTCTCGTAAGGACACAGCTCAGGCTGGATTGGGACCCACACTACTCCACTATGAGCTCAGCCATATCATCTTCAAAGACCCTACATCCTGGAGCTCATGGTCCCAGTGCTAGCAGTTAGAACTTCACCTTATATTTCTTGGAGGACACAATTCCACTTGCAACACTTTCTGATTGGCATTGCAGCGCTGAAAGGTTGCCCTGCTACAACGCATCGTTTCTCACGTTGCTGAGTAGACAGATGTCTCTGAAGAGTAACATCCCGGATCACTGGGTCATTAAGACTGTTGCAGATTTCACTCTCCCCAACCATGCATGGGAGGTCCCATCTCCCCACAGTCTGGCCAACAAAGTCTAGCATGTTTGCAACCTCCAGCAAACAGCATCAAGCTGACAGTATTCTCATGCAATGTGCCTTTTCAGCTTCACAGTCTTCACAGTATGTTTTTGAGATGTAGCCATGTTGATACCATTCCCATTCCTAACCCCTGGCTTTCATCTTGTAGGTCTCTGCCAAAACGTTGCCTCCAGGGAGACCTCTGGGATCACACTCACCCCAGTGTGAGGTCAGCTAGGTTACCCTTTCCTGTTCTCTATTGTTGTTGTTGTTGTTATGTGCCGTCGAGTCGCCCCGGCTCATAGCGACCCCTCCTTGGGTTTCCGAGGCAGTATCACTACAGAAGTAGATTGCCCAACCTTCCTTCTGAGGAGTGCCTGGTGGGTTTGAACCGCCAGCCTTCTGGTTAGCAGTCAGGTGCCTTAGGCACTACGCCACCAGAGCTCCTCCTGTTCTCCATATCCCTACGATATACTGTGTCCTGCACTTTAGGCCACAACCCCCAAGAGTGTGATGGGGTTTGTGTGTCTGTTTGTTTCTCCCATCAGACTCTAGCTCCATGCAGGCCGGTCGGCACAGGCTCTGTGTGGGCCAGTGTTTCCAGCACCAAGGACAGCACCAGTCCATAGTAGATGCTCAGTAAATACTACCTGCTTGGTGTTTTTAAGAGGAGCTCTCGTGGCACAGTAGCTAAAGCAGACGGTTAGCTGTTCAAACCCACCAGATGCTCCGAGGGAGCAAGGTGAGGCAATTTACTTCCGTTAAG
>NW_006922313.1:548804-549911 GCF_000298275.1 Orycteropus afer afer | reverse complement strand
AGCCGCCGCCGCGATTCTGCGCATCAGGCCTGCGGAGCGGGCTGGGTGCCTCCGGGTCCCGGGGCGGGCCCGCGGCTGCTCCTGCTGGAGCCGTGCAGCGACGGGCTCCCCGGCTGCCTGCGCCCCCTCGGCTCCGGGGCGCACCCCGCCCCAGCCCCTCCTCCATCGGCACCAGGCACCCGAGCCAGAGCCCCTATCCTGTCACCTCCCAGACCCAGAAGTTCTGGACCCGGGTCCGACCCAACCCGCCTCCCTCAGGCCCGGGGTCCGGACCCCAGACCACCAGCCCCTCCTCCCTAGGAGCCAGGAGTCCGGACCCCAGCCCCTCCTCCCTCAAACCAGGGGGTCCTGACCCCCAGCCCCTCCTCCCCCAGACCCGGGGTCCGGCCCCCCAGCCCGCCTCCCTAGGACCCAGAAGTTCGGGCCCCCAGTGCCTCCTCCCCCAGACCTGGGGTCTGGACCCCCAGCCCTCCAGCCTCCAGCCCATCCTCCCTCGGACCCAGGGGTCCCGACCCCCAGCCCCCCAGCCCCTCCTCCTTCAGACCTGGGGTCCAGGCTCCCAGCCCTCTCCCCCAGACCCGGCATCCGGACCCCCAGCCTCTCCTTCCCTGGACCCAGGAGTCATGGAGCCCCAGCCCCTCCTGCCTCAGAACCGAGAGGCCAGACCCCTAGCCCCCACCCCATTCACACCCAGGGTCCAGGCCCCAGCCCCCTTCTCCTCACACTCAAGAGTCTGAGCCCTCCCTCCCCCCAGCCTCTCCCAGCCCCTGGCGTCTGACACCCACTCTCCATTTCCGGGGCCTCCCGAGTTTGGATCCCACCCCCTTCACGCTGACCCCATGGGCTGCTTCCAGCTCCTCCCCAATGTGTGTTGGAGGCCCTGGTGCTGAGGCGGTTTGCTGACTTGGTCTCCCTCTATCCCCTCTGCTGTCTGTCTGTCTGTCCTCTCCTCTGTCTGTACCCCTGCTTCTGATCTCTGCGTTTGGGTCCTAAATGTCTGTCTCCCGTCTCTGCGTCTCCTTTCTCCTTTTCCTCACTGTCCTGTCCTGTCTCTCCATCTGTGCTTCTCTCTCATCTCTCTCCCTGTCTCTCCCTGATCTCTCTCCT
>NW_006922313.1:544312-546629 GCF_000298275.1 Orycteropus afer afer | reverse complement strand
TGCCCTGGGCCACCCGGCCCTCCTCATCGCCCCTCAAGTCCCCCCCATGCCGGTTAGAAATCTCTTTCTCCAGCACATGGAGAAAGGAGGAGGCTGAGGCCAGTTGGCTTGAGGGATGGAGGCTGGTGGGGACCCCACTGCCTGCCGGACCCAGGTCACACACACTTACACACTGGACACCATCACCCTCTTTATAACTGCCAGGCCCCGGGGGTCCCCGCCTCCCTGTCCCTTTGTCTGTCTGAATAAATGTGAGTTTGTGGCATCTGAAGACGTGAGGCTGTCTGTGGAGGTGGGGACAGCCGTCAGGGTTTGGGGTGAGGTGGGGTTTTTCCACCGAGGTCGGAGCTGGGATGCAGGGCAGGAAGGAGGGAGATATCTCCGAGACCCTCAGGAGCCTGGGGCTGAGAAGAAGCAGGGGTGCGGGCTTCAGGGGTCCCCAGCAGCTCCCTGGGATCGCTGTCCACTTCCATCCAACCAGCACTTGTCATGCCCTCCCTGTGGGCCAGGCACAGTGCTAGGCCCCGGTCTGTGGAGAAGCCGGCCACACTGCTTCCTTTGTGGGGCTGGAGCCCCAGAGCTGTGCACTGCAGCCAGCACGGGACTGCTCGCCACCCATGGCCACCTGAATGTAAGAGGTGTAAATGAAAAACAGAACAATCACGATGAAGTAAAACTGAAAATTCACTTCGTCGGTCACGCCAGTTCAAGTGTGCTGGGTGGCTGCCATATTGGACAGCACAAATCTAGAACATTCCATCATCCAAAAAGTTGTGGTGGACAGCTGTGCTCTTGCTGATAAAACAGCGCAGCAGGGTGTTGGGTGTGGAACACAAAGCCACACTGAGAGGCCAGACCGTGACAGGGAGGGTGGGGCGGGATGGGTTCTCTCTGGTGAGGTAATATTTTTTTCTTTTTCTTGATTGTGACTTGGGTGACAGTTTACAGAGCAAATTTGTTTTCCATACAGCGGTTCATACACATTTTGTCTCATGACATTGACTGTAATCTCCCACAATGCAACAGCTCCCCTCCCACTTCCTCTCCATAGTCACCTCTTCCCTGTGTCCTTCCCTCCATGCACTCTGTCCCCGAGCTGTCTCCTTGTGCAGACACAGCCCTGCTTTCTCCCGTGATTGATGTCTCCAAGGAGTGTATCTACCTCATGTAAATGTTCAGCTCATGTGCCTGTTTATTGTTTGGCTGGAAGCCACAGAAGTGAGTTCAGTTCCAGACCTGAGGGGCAGCTAGGGGCCATAGTCTCAGGGGTTCCACCAGGCTCTATCAGACCAGCAAACCTGGTCTCTCTCTCTCTCTTTTTTTTTTTTTACGATTTTGAGTTTTGTTCCACATTTTTCTCACACTTCATCCATGATCTCCTCCAGCAATCCCCCTCTGAGTGGTTGACAGTGTAGCCGGGCACCATCTAGTTCTCCTGGTCTCATAGTCACATAGGCTGAGGATCTCATGGTGTACCAATCGCTGGGACTAATTGTTTCCATGCATCCTTGGTTTTCTTCATTCGTCTTAGCTCTGGGCAAAGAGAGACTCATCATTGGATCTAGATGGTCACTTGCAAGCTTCCAAGACTTCAAAGACAGTCACTACTCACCAGAGTAGGATGTGGAACAATGTTTTTGTGTAGTATGTTATGCCAATTGAGCTTGATGTACCTGGGGAGGTGACATTTGGCCTGAATGAAACAGGAGGGACCAGGTGGGTATCTAGGCGAAGACAGAGCCAGGCGGAATGAGTAGCTGGTGCAAAAAGGTTTTGAGGTGGGAGGTCCTACAGGTTTGAGGAATAGGCAGGAATTGGGGGTACGGTGGGGAGTGTCTTTCCCATGAATCCCTTGGGTGGGGATTTACACATGGTTTAGAACTAGGGGTGGAGGGGGAGGGTATCTCCAGGCAAATATTCCCTAAACCCCTCTTTCTTTCCTTCAACTAACATCCTGCCTCCCCCACAACCTTCATCTGGCTCCCTCTCACTCTGTGCAAATAACAAAGTTGATCACTTAGCTATCTTCACATGTGCAGAGAAGGAAGACGTCCCAACTGCTCTGAAGGCAGAATACCCACTGAGATGTTTCAACAAACGGATGCCCCACTGGAGGCACTCACTCGGCTGTGCCAAGAGATTTGGAAGACAGCTGCCTGGCCAACTGACTGGAAAAGATCCATATCTGTGCCCATTCCAGAGAAAGGGGATCCAGCAGGATGCAGAAATTATCGAACAGTATCATTAATATCACACGTGAGTAAAATCTTACTGAAGATAATTCAAAAATGGTTGCAGCAGTATATTGACAGAGAAC
>NW_006922313.1:542446-543229 GCF_000298275.1 Orycteropus afer afer | reverse complement strand
GGGCTCAGGAACAGCAGGGATCGTGGGGCTGGCGCGGGACCGGGTAGCGTCTTGTTCTGCTGTGCGTGGCGTTGCTATGAGTTGGAGATGACTCGACAGCACCTAACAACAACAAGTAAAATTTTGCTGAAAATAATTTAAAACTGGTTGCAGCAGTACATCAATAGAAAACTTCCAGAAATTCAAGGCAGATTCAGAAGAGGACACGGAACAAAAGATATCATTGCTGGTGTCAGATGGATCTTAGCTGAAAGCAGAGAATACCAGGAGGATGTTCACCTGTGTTTCACTGACTACGCAAAGGCATTGGACTGTGTGGATTATAACAAACTGTGGATTATAACAAACTGTGGGTGACATTGAGAAGAACGAGAATTCCAGAACACTTCACTGTGCTCATGAGGAACCTGTACAGAGACCAGGAGGCTGTTGTTAGAACGGAACAAGGGGGCACTACATGGTTTAAAATCAGGAAGGGAGTGTATCAACAACTGCTCACAGCAATCATGTCAATTCTGACTGATAGCGACCTCCATTGGTTCTCAAGGAGGTAAACCTTTATGGAAATAGATTGCTGTGGTGGTTAAGGTTGGGTGTCAGCTTGGCTGGGCCTGGTTGAGTGGCTGGGCAGCTGGATGTAGTTACTCCCCATGATGAGACTGGCAACCAAGTCCATGGTGGCATCAACTGGAGCAGCTACGTAGCTGCCTTTGGGACGTGGTCTGCTTCCTATAGATATGTTGTTATGTTGTTGTTATGTGCCGTCGAGTCGGCCCCGACTCA
>NW_006922313.1:536462-541268 GCF_000298275.1 Orycteropus afer afer | reverse complement strand
GCTGACCTTTCAGTTAGCAGCCTGTCTTTCCCCATGCTGAGGACTGTACATACAAGGGCTGAACCACATTCACGAATAACAATACAAAACACGTTTCTTGAGGGCTCACCTGTATCAGTTTCTAAAGAGTTTATGGGGATTCGCTGATTTCATTCTCATGACAATCTCATAAAATAGATACTGTTCCAACATCTGTTTCTTTCTCCCTAAAGAACTTTATTGAGCTATTATTTGCATACCATAAAATGCATAGGTTTTAAGTGTACAATTCAATGGTGTTTAGTACATTTGTGGAGTGTGCAACCGACACCACAGCCCGATTTTGGAACATGTCCTTCTGTTCATAAAGATCTCTTGCGCCTGGTTGAAATCTGTTCATGTCCCCACCCCACGTGCAGCCCACCTCTGGACACTGCCCGTCAGTGGAGTCACACACCCTGTGTCCTTTCGTGACTGGCTTCTGTCACTCGGAACACTGTGGGGAGATCCTTCCTGCTGCAGCTTGGGTCAGAACTTCGTTCCTTTTCACGGCTGAGTAATATTCCACCGTGTGTATCGGCCACATGCTCACTACCCCTCCATCTGCTGACAGGCACTTGGGTTGTTTCCACCCATTCTTTGGCTATTGTGAGTAGTGCTTCTCTGCGCAGCCACGTGTAAGCATGTGTATGTTTTCATTTCCTTTGGGTAAAATTTCTAGGAGTTGAATTGGCAGGTTGTAGGTTAAGTTTGAGGAGCCCTGCTGGCACATTGGTTAAAGTGCTTGGCTGCTAACCCAAAGGATGCTAGGTAGAGCCCATGAGCTGCTCCACATGAAAAGAGGCCTCTTAGTCTGCTCCCGTAAGGAGTCCGCTAGGAAACCCCGGGACAGTTCATTCGCCTCAGAGCTACGGGGCACTGTGAATCAGATCCACTCCACGGAACCTGCCAAACAAAACAGCACGTTAGGCTTCTGAATAATTTCTTTTCTCTTATAAGGAGTTTATTCTAACTACAATGGGAAGTCACAGATATTTTTTGTTGTTGATTTGTTTATTGTGGTAAAGGGACACGTAACAAGGCATTTGCTGTTTCCGCACTGTTTACATGTCTGATGCCGTGATGTTCATTGCTTTTCTCTTGGGTAACTATCACCACGACCCGTTTCCATGTTTCTCCAACCCCCTTAACAGAAACTTGGTACCACCCACAGCAATGACGCCCCTTCCCTGCTCCCTCTCGTCCCTGGAAGCCCTGATGGACTTGGGTTTCTATACATTGGTTGTCACTGGACATTTTTCGTAAGTGGGATCACACGCTCTTCATCTCTTTGTCACAGACGTCCTCCACTCGGGATGTCTTGAAGGCTCACCGTCACACAGTTAACATTTTATGAAGCTCCGGGCTGTTGTCCAAAGGGCACCATATATGTGCTCACTAAAGATGGATGCGGATTCTCCTGTTGAGTGCAGGCGAGTGGTTTCCGACTCGTGGTGACTCTAGCACACACAGCGGAACGCACGCCTGCCCGGTGCTGCGCTGTCCTCACGGCTGTGGCCGCGTGTGAGCCCACTGTTGCCGCCCGGTGTCGACCCATCTCGTTGAAGAGCTTCTCTCGTGACCCTCTACTTCATGAAGGATGATGGGCTTTGTCAGCGTGGTGGTTCTGTGTCAGCGTGGCTGGCCCATGACTCCAAGTGGTCTAAGTGGTTGTGATGCGGCCATCCGCCATGATGAGATCTGACGTAATCACCTCCACGGGGAGATGTGCTGTGAGTGGGCAATCAGTGACAGGGAATTCCCTTGGGGACGTGGCCTGCTCCCTGGCTCCCGCCTCTGGCTCTTGGTGGCATCTCCCGTCTTGGAGCTGGAGCGCCCGCCTGCCATGCTGCCCAAGCTCAGGGATGCTGCACTGGCAGCCTGTGAGCCAACCACCCCCCATGCACCTGCCGACCCTGGCCTTGTCACCCATTGGAGCCAGCAGCCTGCCACACTCCCGGTGATGCCCTGTCCTTCCATTCATCCATTTACACAATACATTTCAGAGCAAGTTGCACACATCAACCCACTCCAGCCCTCAACACTTCAGGATGCCTGCAGTCACTGCATAGTAAATATTTATAGAAGCTTCTTTTCTTCGGTAAAATTTACATCTAGTGAAATTCACACATTTTATGTGTTCCCATCTAATGAGTTTTGACACATACATCACCTGAGTAATGCGTCCCACTCCTGACTTAACTCTCTGCTTCTGTGTGTAGAAATGACTGGTTGTTGTTATGTGCCATCGAGTCGGACCGGACTCATAGCGACCCCTCCTTGGGTTTCTGAGGCGGTATCACTACGGAAATAGATTGCCCAACCTTCCTTCCGAGGAGTGGCTGGTGAGTTTGAACCACCAGCCTTCTGGTTAGCAGTCAGGTGCCTTAGGCACTATGCTATCAGAGGTCCTGAAGAGACTGGTACCTTGTTGAATAGTATCCCCTAAAAAGACTTGCTCAAGTCCCAGGCCTGGCATGTGTGAATGGGACCATAGTTGGCAGTGGGGCCTTACAGGTGTAATCAAGTTAAAATGAGGTCATACTGGAGTAGGGTAGACCCTAAATCCAGTGACTGGTGACTTTCTAAGGGACAGGGTGGGAGACTGGGCTCAGAGACACAGAGAACACACTCAGAGGGAAGAGCCGTGTGAAAATGGAGGTAGACATGGGAGTGACATAGCCACCAGGCCAAGAAACACCAAGGACTGCCAGGAGGCACCAGGGGCAGGAAGAGGTGAGGCAGGGTCTTCCCTGAGCCTTCAGAGAACACGGCCCTGTGAACACCTTGACTCCAGATGCCTAGACCTCAGAAAAGGAGCCTGGTGCCCCAAGGGTTAAGTGCTTGGCTGTTAACCCAAAGTCGATGGTTCAAACCCACCCAGCAGCTCCATGGGAGGAAGGAATGGGCAGTCTGCTCCCCTAGAGATTACAGCGCAGGCAGCCAACAAACACATGAAGTAAAATCCGTGACCATCTGCCCTTAGAAAGATGCAACTGAACAGCACCATGAGACACCACTCACTGCGGCACCGACAGCAAAGACAGGAACAAAAACCACACAGACAATAACAAATGCTGGCAAGGAGGTGCAGAGACTGGGACTCTCACACACGGCTGGTGGGACTGCAAAATGGTACAACACTGTGGAAAGCAGTATGGCGATTCCTTAGAAAGGTGGAATGAGAAATACCATTTGACGCAGCGATCCAGGCATTACGTATAGATCACAAAGCAGTGAGAGCCAGGACAGAATACGTGTAGCACACCCATGTTCACCGTAGCACCATTCCCAACAGCAAAGAGATGGGAACAACCGAGGTGCCCATCAGCAGAGGAACGAATAACTGTGGTGCATTCACACAGTGGAACACTATGCAGCCCTAAAGAATAACGTAGAATCTGCAAAACACCACAGCATGGGGATGAACTTAGAGGGCCCTGTGCTGAGTGAAATGAGTCAATCGCAGAAGGACAAACGTCGTGTTAGTTCACTGCTGTGACAAGTCAAGGAAAGGCGTATACATGGAAGGACACTTGCTGTGTGTTGGTGGTTCCTAAGGATGGGAGGGGGTGGATTCCTAGATAGGTTGAAAAAAAAAAAAACCTTATATATACCAAAGACCAAAGATCGTTAGTGGCTACCAGAGGGTGGAGACGGGGGGAAGGGGAAGCTTTTCTTGGGGGCACTGAGTTTGTGGTCAACGGTGGCGGAAGATCGTGGAAAAGGGCAGCAACGCTGGTGGCCCCAATGGTGGCCCAGACTTCCCGCCCCCGCCGCCCCCGTCTCCCGGCCCCGGCCTCCGACCTCCCGGCGGCCGCTTGGAATTCAGCCTCGGAGGCCAAGTCCCCGCGCCTCCCGGGCCCTGATCTCGCCACGCCCTGCGCCGCGCCTGGCACCGCCCGCGCCGCCGCATATTTGCAGCCGCGCCCGGCGCTCCCCGGCCCCGCCAGGCAGGCCCCCGTCCCACCCCCGGCCTTGGCCCAAGGGGCCCCCTCGAGGGGCCGGGGACACCGGGAGGTGCCGGCCAAGGTCACCGGGAGAGGGCCCGGCGCGCGGGCGGCCTTCAGAGTCCCAGGAACGGAGACTGGCGGCGCGTGTCTGCCCGGGCCGGGCCTCCGCGCCACTCGGGGATGCCAGCTCGTCGGGGCCGTCCTGGGCAGAGCCCAGCTGCCCTAGGGTCCCCCAGGCTGGCACCTGTACGCGAGCAGTTGCCCGGGTCTCTCTCCCGCTGCCCGCTGGTGGGGTCAGACCACCGACCTCTCTGGGGCGCAGCCAGGAACCTAACCGCCGCGTCCGCAGAGCTCAACCCGCAGCGGCCGTGCGATCCTCGCGACGCCGCCGGTTCCCGCCACAGGCCTCGCTCTGCTGCCTCAAGGCCTCTGCCTGGCACTGGGGCCTGCGACGACCTCCCCCTGCCCTTCAGCGCCCCCCTCAAGGCCCTCCCAGGAGCCCTTCCCCACCCCCCTCTCCACAGAGCGCCTCTCACTGCGGGTCCCCATGGGAGGCCCAATGCCACGTTAGCCCCTGGCAGGGATTAAATGACATCCCTTCCAATGTATGTACTGCAAACCCTAACCCCCATGCCCCTGGTTGGAGCCCTGGTGTTGGGAGGCGTTTTCACTGCTAACCAGAAGGTCACAGTTCAAACCCACCCGCTGCTCCTCAGGAGGAAGATGAAGCAATGTGCTTCCTAAACATTTACAGCCTTGGAAACCCATGGGGACGGCTGAGAGTCAGAATGGACTCCAGGCAGTGGGTGTGGTTTGGGCTTTGCTTCTGTGAAGA
>NW_006922313.1:533635-535907 GCF_000298275.1 Orycteropus afer afer | reverse complement strand
GTGGCTGTGGTGTTGAACAGGTTTCGGGGATGGACACTTCCAGACCCAGAGAGACTAGGAGGAAGGACGGGACGGTCTGCTTTAGAAAACCCGCCAATAGAAACACTATGGACTCGACAGTTCGACCCGCACTGGAGGGTGGGGCTGGCGCAGGACCGGGCAGCCTCTGTCACACGTGGGGCTGTGATGAGGATGACGTGGTGGAGGCTGACAGCCACATGTGCTCCATACAAGTGGGGTCACGTGTAAGTGTCCACTGTGTCCGGCTCATTTCACTCAGCGTAACGCGTTCACGGTCCATTCACATCGTTTGTTGTTGTTGTTATGTGCCGTGGAGTTGGACCCGACTCATAGTGACCCCTCCTTGGGTTTCCGAGGCGGTATCACTACGGAAGTACATTGCCCAGCCTTCCTTCCGAGGAGTGGCTGGTGGGTTTGAACCGCCAGCCTTCTGGTTGGCAGTCAAGTGCCTTAGGCACTGTGCTAGCAGAGCTCCTATTCACGTCGTAGCATGTCCCATTTCTCTTTATGGGCAGCATTCCATGGTGTGCGTGGACCACAGGGTGGTACCCGGTCATCTGCTCACGGGCACTGCGGTTGTCTCCACTTTGGGCTCCTGCGGCTGCTGCCGCCGCAGACGCTGGTGGACAAGTGCCTGCTTGAGTCCCTGCTTTCAGCTTTAGCCCTGATTTTATTTTATTTTCAATTTTTTAATTTTTAAAATTTATCTTTTCATTATTGAAAATAATGCCTCTCACACCTTTCCTACCATTTTACTTATTTGTATTTAGTTTTTCATTATTGTTGTTGGGAATATTGACGGCAAACACACACCGATCCAACAGTTTCTGTACAGTTCAGTGGCACTAACGACATTCCAGTTGTGTGAGACCCACGTCCTCTTTTCTGAGTCATTGCTCCTCCACCAACACAGACTCCCTGCCCCCTAAGGCTCCTGTCTAACCTTTTGGGTTGCTGTTCTTCAAAGGGCATAACACTCAAGGCAGACTTTTTTTTTTTTTTTACTACTTTACCTAAACCACTGTTTGGTTTTAAGAAAACTTCAAGGAACTAGTTTTCGTTTAAGATTGAATGAGGATTCCAGGGTAATAGTTATGGGGGTTCATCCAGCCTCCATGGATCCAGAAAGTCTGGATTCCGTGAGAATTTGCAATTCTGTTCTGCATTTCCCCCCTTTTGAGCACTTTGAAGTCTTGCACCACCGTTTTGCAGCTGTCTGCGTTCTTGCTTGTGGCTCCCTCTCTGAGTCTGCTCAGTGGGAGGGCTCAGGGCGGAAGTGGGAGCCACCACCTCCGTGCCCCTCTGCCCAGCCCACCTCAGAGCTAGGCATTTGTGAAAAAACAAACCAGCGGCTGTTGAGTCCATGCTGACTCTTGGCAGCCCCGGGTGCTACAGAGAACTGCGCTCCATGAGGTCTTCACGGCAGTGGCGTCCCAGAACCGATGGCCAGGCCTTTCTTCTTCTTCCAGCTCCTCTGGGTGGGCTCACTCAGGCAAGCTTTCCGTTAGTCGTCGAGTGCTTCCCCGTGGCACCACCCAGGCATATGGGAAGACCAAGAGCGTGTGTGGAGTGTGAGTGGAAACAAGGGACGTCAGCAACCTGGAAATACATCCGGCTCAAACTCCTGGCCCACAAGCAAACATAAACTGTGGGAAAGGTGCGAGAGGCAGATCCGAAGACCGGCCCCGCTGTTGACCCACGGCGGGACCTTGGACAGGAGGCTTAATCTCCAAGTCTCCTTTTCCCTGGACTCTTAAAACAGAGCTAATGATCCGTCCGCCCCGGGCTGCCGCGAGGATTAGCACAGGGAGCTGGCAACACACAGGGCTCAGGAAAGACCAGCCACGGTTCCTGCTGCTCACACGGGATTTACGGGGCCTATACGAACCCGCTTCGCTTGGCCACCCTTCTTGTCCCTTCATTCCACACCATTTTCCAAGAACAGAGGCCAGGGTGCCAGGGGCACTGTTTGTCCCTCTGGGTGCAGGCGTGCCGAGTGAGATGGGGTGTGGCGGGAGATGTGGGGGAGTGGGTGCTGGCTCCGAGGCTGGCCAGAGGACTTGACCTCCACCACCAGGGCAACAGGGAGCCATGGAAGGGTACTGAGCTGCAGAGGGCCTGGGTGAACGCTGTTAGTGAGATCCCTCAGAGCAGGGGTCTGGAAGTGGCATGGGACTGTGGGCCTCAGAGGAGGTCATCCCAGAGGCGGGGTCCCTAGGAGAGTGGATTCTGGGGGTGAAGGGTTTTCTGT
>NW_006922313.1:531834-533020 GCF_000298275.1 Orycteropus afer afer | reverse complement strand
CATCATGGGGAATAACTACCACCAGCTGCCCAGCCACTCAGCCAGGCCCAGCCAAGTTGATGCACAAACATAACGGCCACATGTTCTAACAGAAATATCACAAGGGGGTGGCTTTGACAAACAAACATTTATTTTCTCACAGTGAGAGGCTAGAAGTCCAAATCCAAGGTGCCAGTTCTTGGGGCAGTTTCTTCTCGGTCAGCTCAGGGGGACGGTGTTTGGCTCTTCCAGCTTCTGCTCCTCAGTGGTCTTCACAGAGTTTGGCGTCTGTCTTCCCCCATCCGTGCTTACTCGCTGTTTGAATTTAACCTGCTTTTATATCGCAAAAGAAATTTATTTGAGACCCATCCTAGCTAGTGCAGCCCCTTTAAAATGACAGAAAGCACCCCAGTCCCCAGTGGGTTATAACCCCAGGCACAGGAGGCTCACGGCAGGCTTTGTGGGAGACACAGCTCAACCCAGAGCCCCAAGTCATAAGGGGTTTTCAGAGGCAGGCTGAGAGCTGGACGCACCTCCGAGGAACCGTGGGACAGGGCTATTTCTGTGCTAGAAAGGTGCCTTTGAGGTCGTGGTGGGACACTCTAGGGGGAGAAACTGGAGGCCAGGAGGAGCTGGCGAGGTCCAGATGGGCTAGGATGAGGTCTGGAAGGGTTGGGAACCAGAGGTCTCACTCACATCTTCTCATCTTTTTATCGTCTGGGGCTGTCAGGCTGACATTTCATTCTTTGCTACTCCCCCTGACAGAGTGAACCGCCTCACAGGGTTTGCAAGGCTGCCAGTCTTCATGGAAACAGACTGCCTCCTCTTTCTCCCTCAGAGTGGCTGCTGGGTTCAAAGTGCTGACCTCTTGGTTAGCAGTCCAATCCTTTCACCACTGCACCACCCGCGCTCCTTACTCCTTCCCATCTCATAGCCCAGAAATTCCACTTCTTGGCCAGTATGATAAGGCAACCCCTGCTTGAAAGAACCCCGGATTGGAGAAAGCTAGCGAGCCCATCTTTAGACCCGCGCTGCATGGGCCAGCAGGCTCTGGCCACAGGTCAGAATGTTAAGCATCTTCCGGGAGAAGGGAGACACCTGTAGTAACAGGAGTGAAACTCACAAACCAGCGTTGAGCTGGGAGGACAAAAGCAGCCAAAGGAAGTCAGGGGCAGCTTGCTACTATTTCCACGACTAGAAACACACA
>NW_006922313.1:528997-531179 GCF_000298275.1 Orycteropus afer afer | reverse complement strand
GAATGGACTCCAGGCAGTGGGTGTGGTTTGGGCTTTGGTTCTGTGAAGATTGACAGCCTTGGAGACCCTGTGGGCAGTTCCACTCTATCCTCTAGGGGCGCTGTGGGTCAGAATCCCCTCTACAGCAGCGGGTTTGGTTCTTTTGTTGGGTATCGTAGGTGGAATCCCTGGGTGGTTCAGATGGTTAAGTGCTCAGCTACTAACCCAAAGGCTGACGGTTCAAAAGCTCCCAAAGGTGTCTTGGAAGAAAGACCTGGCAATCGACTTCTGAAAACTCTGTGGCCCCCAGTCCTGTCTACACCCGCGGGGGTGCCAGAATTGACATGAACTCGGTGACAGTGTGTTTTCTCGGTGTTGGGGGATCGTGGGTGGATCATGAGGACTGAGAGATTAACGTACGCGCCCGCCCAGCCCCAGGGCGGCGCTGACCTGCTGTCGCTGCCGTATGAGCGCTCGTTAATCACGACAATATGGTGAAACGCTCAACTGTGCTGCGTGCCACGTTTAACGTGCTCATTCATTATTTCATAAACAATAGTCACGATATCAATATTGTAACACCCAAAAAGGGCGTGGGGTCGGCATCTCCTGCCCCCTCTAGCGCCACCAGAGGGGGACACAGTCGCCAGCAGCAGCCCGAGGCCGATTCCTACGAGGCCAGGCCTGCCGCCACCCTGCAGCCCTTCCCGGCCGACCCCCGCCGTCCCGCCCACGGCACTCGCTGCTTCTCTGCCGGGTCCCGGGCGCTGCTCAGGGTCACGGGGTTTGCTAGGGAAGAACAGGCCACAATCGAGGCTCAGGAACGCGCTCAGATTACAGTTCTTCCATCGGACGGCCTCCGCTCTGCCGTGCCCCAGGCTCGCCTCTGGCCCTCGGCCTCTTGGCCTGCCTCTGGCCTGTCCGGACAAGCGCCATGAAACTCTCCCAGCTCTGCGGACAGGGCTCCTGCCGAGGGCGCTCAGCGTTCTCGCTCAGTAGCCCGCCGCTGAGCCTTGGGCCTCTCGGTCCTCGGCGGCCGTCTCAGACGGTGGCCGGCCAAGGAGGCCCAGCGCAGGGTCTGGGTGCACCCGATGCTGCCCTTCCCCTCCAGCTCGACTCTCTCGAGGCACTGAGATGCCCTTGTGCCTGTAGGAGGCCTTATTCCAGCCTCGCCCACTGACAAAATTAGCCAATCCCCACAGCAGAGTCCCATATACCCAATCTGCGGGCCGACCGATGGCACATGAACCACCACCACCACCAACCTGCACGCTCCCAGTAATCTGACTCACAGCCACCCCTCCTTGGGTTTCCAAGGCGGTATCTCTATGGAAGTGGATGGCCCAACCTTCCTTCCGAGGAGTGGCTGGCGGGTTTGAACCGCCAACCTTCTGGTGAGCAGTCAAGTGCCTTAGACACTGCGCCACCAGAACTCCCAATATTTAATATATTCAATATTACATTATATCATGGGTACATTCTTTTTCAAATAAATTAAATACTAAATTATAAATGATATAAACTGCCATCCAGTTGATTCTGACTCATGGCAATAGCACGTGTGTCAGAGAGGGGCTGTCTGCACATAGTTTTCAGGGGCTGATTTTTTGGAAGTCGATCCCCAAGCCTTTCTATGGAGGCAGCTATGAGGGGATTCAGACAGGCGACCGTTGTGTTAGCCGGTGAGCACCTCACCCATTACCTCAGTGAGGGACTCCACGTGAGTGTATAATGTAATCATATATATAATGGACAGCACCTCACCCATTCACCTCAGTGAGGGACTCCGGGTAATATATAATGTAATTACATATATAACGGATAGCACTGTGTACTGTATAATGTTACATAAATCATATAATAACATAAATTATATATGGTCCTGTTACAGTTGCCAAGGGTTTCATTTTACTTGGGTTCACAATCAGTGCCCATGGAAGCAGCCGTCAAGAAATGAAATGACGTCAAGAAATGAAATGACGTCAAGAAATGAGACGACGTCAAGAAATCAAACAACGTGAAGAAATCAAACGACGTCAAGAAATCAAATGACGTCAAGAAATCAAATGACGTCAAGAAATCAAATGGCGTCAAGAAATCAAACGACGTCAAGAAATCAAACGACGTCAAGAAATCAAACGACGTCAAGAAATCAAACGACGTCAAGAAATCAAACGACGTCAAGAAATCAAATGACGTCAAG
>NW_006922313.1:523374-528897 GCF_000298275.1 Orycteropus afer afer | reverse complement strand
AGAAATCAAATGGCGTCAAGAAATGAAACGACGTCAAGAAATCAAACGACGTCAAGAAATCAAACGACGTCAAGAAATCAAACGACGTCAAGAAATCAAATGACGTCAAGAAATCAAATGACGTACCACATTGGTCATATCTGCTGCAAAAAGCTTCTTTAAAGGACCAAGGATGTCCTTTGAGGACCAAGGTGCGCCTGACCCAAGCCATGGTATTTTCAATCACCTCGTATGCATGTGAGAGCTGGACAATGAGTAAGAAAGACCGAAGAAGAGTTGATGCTTTTGGGTTGTGGTGCTGGTGAAGAATGCTGAAGGTACCGAGGACTGCTAGAAGAACTAACAGATCTGTCCTGGAGGAAGTGCAGCCAGAATGCTCCTTGGAAGCAAGAATGGCCAGACTTCGTGTCACCTACTTCGGTCATGTTGTCAGAAGGGACATTCCCTGGAGAAGCACGTCATGTTTGGTAAGATGGGGTCAGAGACAAAGGGGAAGGGCCTCAGCCAGGTGCATTGGCACAGTGGCCGCAAGATTGGCTCAAACATAGCAACGATCATGACGCCGGCACGGGACTGGGCAGGGCTGTGTTCCGTTGTCCACGGGGTCACTGTGAGACAGAAGCAAACTGATGACACCTAACAACAACAACAATATTGTACATTTGTAACACATTACACGTTGTCGTCGAAACATATTATACGGTGCTGATGGGTCAACTCCGACTCATAGCAACCCGGTACGACAGAATGAAACCCCGCCTGGTCCCGTGCCAGCCTTCCTGGCTGTACCTCAGCCCACCATTCCAGCCACTGTGTCAATCAATCCATCTCGCTGAGGGCCTTCCCCTCTTTCGTCAACTCTCCACTTTGCCAAGCATGACATCCTTCTCCAGAGCATGGTCCCATCTGACAACATGACCAGATCAGATCTGTTAGTTCTTTTAGCAGTCCATGGTACTTTCAGCATTCTTCGCCAGCACCACAACCCAAAAGCATCAACTCTTCTTCGGTCTTCCTTATTCATTGTCCAGCTCTCACATGCATATGAGGCGACTGAAAATATCATGGCTTGTGTCAGGCTCACCTTGGTCCTCAAGGAGACATCCTTGCTCCTCAGCACTTGAAAGCGGTCTTTTACAGCCGATCTGCCCAGTGCAAGACACGCAATATATCATATACACATATGTAATGCCTGAAGTTCACGTGTAGATTGAATATGTTCAGGAGTCCGTGAGTGGCACAAATCATCAAGCAACTGCTAACTGACACCTTGACAGTCTGAACGCACCCAGAGGTGCCTTGGAAGAATGGGCTGGCAATTTGCTTCTGAAGGTCACAGCCCTGGAGACCCTGTGGACCCTGTGGACCCTGTGGACCCTGGAGATCCTATGGACCCTGTGGACTGTGGAGACCCTGTGGAGCCTGGAGACCCTGTGGACTGTGGACCCTGTAGACCCTATGGACCGTGGAGACCCTGTGGACCCTGTGGACCCTGTGGACCGTGGACACCCTGTGGAGCCTGCAGACTCTGGAGTTCAGGTCTCTGCACACACCAGACCAGCGAGTCAGAGTGGACCCGCAGCGACTGGTCTGGCTCAGGGCTGTGTGGTCTATGACATGTTATAAGCATTGAATGTTTCGTTGACAATAACACCCCAAGGTCGGCACTGTGACTACCCTGACTTGATACAGGAGGGAACTGAGTGTTGACTACACCATGGACTGTGACAAGAACGTGGGAGAGCAAATCCAGCCACGGGCCCCTCTGCCCCAAGGCTCTGCTGGCAGGAGGGACAGGAGGTGGCTGCAGCCGGAGGCCGCTGGGCTGTGTGCCCTGGAGCCGGGCCCAGAGCCTCCCCCGCCCACACCTGCCTCCCGAGGTCACTCTAGGTGACCCCGAGGAGTGGCGTTGCTAAATGAGGAAGTGCAAAGCTGCCTGGATCAACGGGGAGCTGAGGGACAGACAGGGCAGGGCCGAGGCCCGCGGCGTCCTCTGCTACTCTCCTCCCTGGGCACCCAGGTGGCCGGCTCTCCAGCCTGACCTCTGTCTCTGCAGCCTGGCAGCTGCTCAGTGTCACGGCCCCACCACCCAGCGGAGGGCCCGGGGCTCTGTGTCCCAGAAGCCACCTGGGCAGCAGCCAGAGAGTGGCCGGCACGGCTGGAACCCTGCCTCAGCCCTGTGCCTCGCGGAGCCTTCGTTTCCCCACAGGGCAACTGGAAGCCCTCCGTGTACACATCAGGGCTTGCTGGGAAGACGCCCTGGGGTTTGGGTCGAGGGCCTGGCACCTTAGAACCAGCAGACAAACAGCCCAAAGCAGCGTTGTTTCGTCTTTAGTGTTTGCGTAAGTGGCAGATACTCATGGAAACAACGCCAGTCTTGCAAAACACCTGGGGAGGAGACATTTCCCCAAAGCCACGGGTGCAGCAAACCCAAAGAAACCCAGACCCACTGCCGGTGAGTCGATTCCCTCTCGTAACGACCCCACAGGACAGGGAACTGCCCCATAGACTTCCAAGGCTGTCAGTCTTTACGGAAGCGGACTGCCTCATCTTTCTCCCGTGCGGTGGCTGCTTCGCTCCAGCTGCCGACCTTCTGGTTAGCAGCAGAGTGCGTCAACCACTGCACCAGCCCAGCTCCATCATGGTGGACGTGAGTCCCCAGTCTGACGAAAACAGCAATAATGGACATTTCTTGGAACACTTGAGGGAAAAGTGAATGCGGATTGCCTGGTAACTGATTGTAGAGTCCCTGGGTGGGCTGGCGGCTGAGTGGGCAGGTTGCCAACCAGAAGGCAGGGGTTGAAACCCACCAGCTGCTCCGTGGAAGGAAATGGGGCAATCTACTTGTGTAAAGGTTTACCGCCTCAGAAACCCAACGGGAGTCGCTATGAGTTGGTTTTGGGTGGTGTCCCAGGAGCCCTTGTGGTTCGCTGGTTAACACTCAGCTGCTAACCAAAAAGATCAAAGGTTCGAACCCACCAGCCACTCTATGGGAGAAAGATGAAGCAGTCGGCTTCCATAAAGATGACAGCCTTGGAGACCCTGTGGGCAGTTCCACTCTGTCCTCCAGGGGCGCTGTGGGTTGGAATCCACTCCAGAGGAATAGGTTGTGGGTGGCACAAACAATGAAGGGCATCGTTTCCTGGCTGAGATCAAAGATAACAGGAGGTAAGATGTGCGAAAAGGGCTGGGTGAACTATAAAGCTCGGCTGAGAAACGGTAGCTGTTGTTATCACAAAAGTGAGCACACAGACGATTCCTGAGTTTGGAAGACAGAACTCCAGCCTTTAAATGACCATGACCAGGGCATGAAGGCCGAGTGCGACCGTGCTCAGAAACAGAAGGAATGGGGGGTGGGGGAAGGAAAAGTGCTGTCTGGAGGAGCCGAGCGCCTAGTGGAGGGCAGAGCGAGCAGCCGAGAGGTTGGCAGTTTGAACCAAGCCTGAGGTGCCGCGGAGGAAAGGCCTGGCCGTCTGCTTTCCGAGGACACATCTTGAAAACCCAACAGACCCGGTCCGCTCTGCAGGCGGGGTCGCCAGGAGTCAGAGTCTGTGCCCCGGCCGCTGCCAGCCACACCCTCAGCTGGCCGGAGCAGTTTTCCCGAAGGCCCTTACCGGTGACAAGAGCCCAGTGCTGGAGCCAGAATCGCCTTCCTTTTATAGAGAGGGACACTCAAGTGTGTGGGCACAGTTTGTCGCCCTGTCTGTCGTTGCTTTCAGCTTTCTGTGAGGGATGGTTTCCAGCACACCTCAAAATAGAAGCATCCTTTGAGAGGGAAGGAGCGGGGGGTCAAGACTGCTGGGTCTCAGGGCCTCCTGCTTCCAGGAGGGACCATGTCTGCTGCTCCTGTCCCTTTACACACACACACCCCCACACACACACACGCTTCCCTTCCCTTTGGCTGGGGTACTTTAGGGCAAACGTGGGCAGGACATCATCCCCCCCCAAGACCTCAGGATGTGGGAGCTTGCTTTAGGACATGGCACGCTTCTCAAAACCAAGGTGGTGGATCCGGGGAAGGACTGACACCTGTTGATCTGCCCCACCCCCCCAAAAGATTCCCCACCGTGGGACCCACCTTCCACTACTGCAGGCCCCAACCAACAATGAGAGAAAGCCGCAGAGAACGTTACAGCCAGCCAAGGCTCCGTGTTTCTGCGTTTCTGCAGTTTCATAATCGGACCTCGCGTCTTCCCGAGGCCTGGGAGGTTGTCCTAGTGCCGCCCCAGCCCCCCCAGCCCCCCCAGCGTTGGCCACGGGGCCGCTTGGCCGTGGGTCTTTCCGGAGCCCAGGTGCAGCGCCGTTGCCCTTATTAATAGCAGCAGTAGTGGTAGTAGTGGCCACGCGAGTGGGACAGGCGTCAGGGCTGAGTCACCCCCACCGGCCGGGCTCCCATTCATCCCCCTCCCTGCTGCCGCCGCCGCCCCGTTGCACAAGGCCCTGCGGGCGCCGGGGGCCTCAGTTTCCAGCCCTGTAAACTGGGGATAAACTCTGACCCCTCGGGCTGCCGCAGGATGCCACGGAAAGCAGCTAACAGCAGGTGCTAAGAACATGCAAATATGCCTTCTCCCCAGGACGTCCGGGTGCTCTGCCCAGTTAGCTCCCGGGTGTGAGGGAGGAGGGTTGGGGTCAGGTCCCTGGGTCTGAGGGAGGAGGGTTGGGGTCAGGCCCCTGGGTGTAGGGAGGAGGGTTGGGGGTCAGGCCCCTGGGTGTAGGGAGGAGGGTTGGTGGTCAGGCCCCTGGGTGTGAGGGAGGAGGGTTGGGGTCAGGCCCCTGGGTGTAGGGAGGAGGGTTGGGGGTCAGGCCCCTGGGTGTAGGGAGGAGGGTTGGGGGTCAGGACTCTGGGTCTGACGGCAGAGGCTTTTGGGACAGGCACCCCGCCCCTGCGGCCAGCACTCCCGGCCGGGACCAGGGCGCTGTAGGCCTGGATCTGTCTGCAGAGTCAGGTGTGTGAGGGTCTGCCCACCTTTCCTCAATTCCCTCCGGCCGGGCCCCTGGGGGTTCACAATACTCTTTGTCCCCACTGTCCTGGGCCCTGAGCCCAGAATCCACTCTGGTCTAAGTTTGGAAGGGGGAGGGGGGGCAGCAGGTCGGGGGGGTGGATGGGTGTGGGGGGCAGGGTGTCGGTGCCTGCACTGTCCTACGCACCCAGAGAAAGGGCGGGACCCAGAGACAGGAACAAAGAGCAAGACGTGAAACTCGGAGACAGAGAGGAGGCTGAGACGCCCAGACCCCAGGGAGGGGAGAGACAGACGGCAGTGGCCACACAGTGCAGGGACAGTGGCCTGGGACCAACAGGGGCAGGGCAGAGGGACCTACCTGAGATCCGAGAGCTAGAGCCGGGAGCAAGACAGATACAGAGAGGGTGGCAAGAGGGTGCAGCAGACAGAGGCTGACTGACAGAGAGACAGACAGACAGGGGACAGAGAGCAGAGAGAGGGGGACAGTGAACACAGAGAGAGAGGGACAGAGACACAGAGAGAGGGGGACAGAGAGCAGAGAGAGGGGGACAGAGACACAGAG
>NW_006922313.1:516400-523139 GCF_000298275.1 Orycteropus afer afer | reverse complement strand
CAGGGAGAGGGGGACAGAGAGCAGAGAGAGGGGGACAGAGAACAGAGAGAGGGGGACAGAGACCAGAGAAGGGGGACAGAGACACAGAGAGAGACCCACAGGGAGGGGACCAGAAAACAGACATAGAGGGACCGGGTCCAGAGAGAGGGAGAGGGAGATGGGCAGAGAGAGCGATTCATAAAGCAGGGAAGAGACACAGCGGGGAGAGGGTGACCAGGAAAGAAGGAAGAAAAGGAGGCAGGACAGAGAGCCAGCGAGGCCACAGGAAGAGAAGAGTGGGACAGAGAGTGACAGGTCCACCGAGAGTCCACACAAGGCAGGGCAGACAAACCCGGAGGGAGACCGAGGCAGACCCTCCCCCAGAGACTCTGAGGCCTTGGTTCTGCTGGGCTCGGGCCGTGGGGCAGGGTGCAGTGGGCTCGGCGGGCTGGTGGCTTTTCGGGGCGCCCAGACAAAGGGTGTCTGCCCAGGTGACCCTGAGATGGAACCTGGGGACCCCGAGACCCCCGAGGATGGGGATGCAGAGGTGAGAGATGGGGGCAGGGAAAAAGAGGCGAACAGGACAGAGTGAGACGGTCAGAGATAAAGAGACGGCGAGGTGGAGGGGAACGAGGACGAGAGAGACCCCCGAGACCCGGACAGGGGGGCCCTGTGAGGCCCCGGAAGGCACGGTGGGATGGGAACCTCGGAGGAGTGGATTCCGACACAGAATGAGAAGGCGGGGGGACACAGAGCTGGCCGGGGTGGGGGCCGTGGGGGTGAAGGCGCAGCCCCAGCTGGAGCTGGGGGCTCTGGCTGTGCCCCAAAGGTGGAGCAGGTGGAGCCCCTGAAGACAATCACCCTCAGCCTCGCCAGGGCACAGAAACAGGTGTCCTCGGGGCCGGGTGGGTCACTGTGACTCATCGCCCTCTCTGAGGCAGTGACCTCTCCTCCCTGCCCCCATCTCAGGCCCGCGTGGGACCTCTGAGTCCTGATCCCTCTCCTCTCTGTCTAAGCACCCCTCAGAGTCACCCTCCCTTCTCCTGTCCCGTCCCACAGGAGGATACAGCCACGACCCTCCAGCGCTTCGTGGAGCTGACAGCCAGCAGGGTGACCCCGGTGCGGAGGCTGCGTGTCCCGTATCAACTCATCCGCGAGCTGGGCTCTGGCTCCTACGGCCGGGTGCTCCTCGCCCGGCCTCGCCAAGGGGGTGAGTTGGACCGCCAAAGGGGGGCTTCCCAATTGTCCTCATAGAAGCAGTTCCTGGAAGCCACTGACACAAGGTGCATCCCCGGGAACCCTTCCCAGTGTGACCCTCAGGAAGTTAAGGTTTGGTGACCTTCCAGGAAACAGAGCTAGCCCACCCAGAGGAAGCCTTGCCCAACGTCACACAGCAAGGGGTCGCCATGTCCCCCTACTTCATACAAGAGGCAGTGCGGGCCCAGAGAAGCTGGGGCTATTGTGCAAAGCCTCAGCACGGAGGGTCCCCTCCAACCCCCATTTCACAGATGGAGACACTGGCACTGTAGGGAGGCCGGGAGCTTCAGGTCACATCACTGGGGCTCCAGCCCAGTGACTTCTGCCTGACCCTGTGGCCTGCCCTTATTTGACACATGAGAGATGTGAGGCTCAGAGAGGGTGAGTGGCTTGCTTAGTGTCCCACAGCATCACGGCACCCTGAGGGCCCCTCTGACTGGCTCCCTGACAGGTCCACGGGTAGCTCTGAAGGTCCTGCCTCGGGACTCGGTCCCCAGAACCACCTTCCTCAGAGAGTTCTGCGTGGGCCGCTGTGTCTCCTCACACCCAGGCCTGCTGCAGACCCTGCCGGGCCCCCTGGAGACGGCCCGGTATTTTGCCTTCGCGCAGGAGTACGCACCCTGCGGGGACCTCAGCGGCATGCTCCAGGAGCGGGTGAGGCCGGCAGGGACCAAGTGTGGGACTACGGTCCCAGTTCCAGTCTGTCCCCAGCCCCACTTCTGATCCCTCCTAGGTCCACCCTGGGCCCCAAATGTCCTCCCTAGCTCTGATCCTAAATGTAATCCCACGGCCAACCCCAACCCTAATCCATCCACTCATCCAAACACAAACGCCACCAAAACTGGATGGACAAGTTGTTGAGGCTGAGGATGGATTGGGTCTGGTGAAGAGGGTGGGGATGAGATGGAGTTGGGAGTTTCGCTGACACTGGGATTAAGGGTGTGGCTGGGCATGGAGTTGGGTGGGTTGTGTTTGACTACAGACTGGTAATGGGTGAAGAGAAGAGCTTGGACTAGGGAAGCAGAGGGAGGCAAAGAGAGTTGGGGACATGTGTATAGATGGAGTTGGAGATGTGTCATGATTGAGGTGGTGACCAGGTCAGGACTGAATTGATGAGACTCTACTTGGAGCTGAGTTTGAAGATTAAATGGGACATCTTTAGGGATAGACTTTGGACCTGGGATAGATTTAGGGATCAATGGAAGGAAGGATGAATGGAGGAAAGGGAGAAAGGTGGATGGATGACTAGACTGATGACTGATGAGTGGATGAGGGTGGAGGGTGGATGGGAGGACAGGATGGCTGGATGGACGGACGGACAGATGGGAGGAAGGAAGGACTGAAAGGGGAATGAATGGGTTGAGGGAGAAAGGAAGGAAGCAAAGAAGGAAGAGTGTGTAGGGTTAGATGTTAAATAATTGGATAAGTCGACAGACTGCCAACGAGCTGGTCAAATAGACGTTGAGTGCGGGCCCTGCTGAGTAGTCTGTTGGGTGGATGACTGTTTTGATGGATGGATTGCTGGCTGTGGGGCTAGCTGGATGGATAGACTCATCAATCAACAATGACTGAAGCTGGGGGACTTCAGAATAGCGCCTGAGTTAGAGATGGGATCTAGGTAACTATGGAACCAATGTGAGGGTTAAGTATGGGTTTCCACTGGAGACAGTCTGGTTGTCTGTTTAGAGGAGACATGGACGCAGTGTGAGGAGTGGTGTGAGTACTAGGGTTATGACAATGTTTGAGAGAAGCCAAGAGCGTGTCTGGTTAGAGGTGGGGTCCAGGGGGGAAGCATGTGGAAGGCGCTCTAGGGGAGTAGAGATGTGGGTGCAGGCTGTTGCTTGGCATGGTCTGCAGGTCTTGGGGGACTGTGGGGGCTGCCACTGACCTGGACCTGGACAATTGGAGACTCTTTGGAGGGAGATTAAGCAGCCAAGTAGAGAAGGGACTGAGTCCTCTCTCCTTGGCTCCAGGGTCTCCCAGAGCTGCTGGTGAAGCGCGTGGCAGCCCAGCTGGCTGTAGCCCTGGACTTCCTCCATGGCCGAGGCCTGGTCCATGCAGATGTCAAGCCTGACAACGTCTTGATCTTCGATCCCCAGTGCAGCCGTGTGGCCCTGGGCGACTTGGGTCTGACGCGGCCAGAGGGCAGCCCAGCCCCGGCCCCGCCAGTGCCACTGCCCTCGGCCCCACCTGAGCTCTGCCTTCTCCTGCCACCCGACAGCCTGCCGCTGCGGCCAGCCCTGGACTCCTGGGGCCTGGGCGTGCTGCTCTTCTGCGCCTCCACAGCCTGCTTCCCCTGGGACGTGGCGCTGGCCCCTGACCCCGAGTTCGAGACCTTCGCTGGCTGGGTGACCACCAGGCCCCAGCCACCTCTGCCTCCAGCACCCTGGAACCAGTTTGCACCCCCAGCTCTCGTGTTGCTCAGGGGGCTTCTGGACCTGGATCCCGACACAAGAAGCCCCCCACTGGCTGTCCTGGACTTCCTGGGGGATGACTGGGGGCTGGAGGGCAATGGAGAGGGGCCTGAGGGCCTGGGGAGTCTGTCCAGTGAGGAAGGGGGTGAGGAAGAGGGAGAATCAAGCTTGGAGGAGTGGACAGACGGGGAAGACAGCAAAAGTGACGGGGGGAGGGACACTGATGGGGAAGCTCCGTGACCAGAGGACGAAGCAGGTGACTGGGCCTGGGCCAAAGGCCCCTCCCCCACCCCATGGCCACCTGGATGAGAGAGACAGCTGCTCAGGGAGGACAGAGGGGACACATTGGCCCTCAGCCTACTGAGTGCTGGACGCTGCTGTACAATACCCCTTCTGACCGAGGACCCAGGAGTCCTGGTCCCCAGCCCCTCCTCCCTCCGACCCTGGAGTCCAGACCCTGTGCCCCTCCTCCCTCAGACCCAGGGGTCCTGACCCCCACCCCTCCTCCCTCAGACCCACGAATTCAGAACTCCAGCCCCTCCTCCCTCAGAACCAGGAGTCCTGACCCCCCCAACCCCCTCCTCCCTCGGACCCGGGAGTCCTGACCCCCACCCCTCAGAGACATTTCCTCTTAGTTCTGTTCTGAGTGTGTCTTCTTGAAAGCAGAGTTTCCCCATAGATCAATTCCGTTCTGTGGCGACATGGAATGCCTATCATGGAGTCTGGACGGGATTGCTCCTCTCCTCTAAGACCCTGGGTGGCTCCCACTGCCTAAGGTCTAAAGCCTGACACCTCACCACGTCGGTGTCACCATCCTCCTCTCTGGGTGACACTGGGAGAGTCATCCATTTTTTGTGAACCTCAGTCTACACACACACACACGCACACTCACACACATGCACACGTGTAGCCACACATACGCACAAGCACACACACACATCCAAACACACGCACATGCATGCAGGATCACACGTGCACAGGCATGTGCACACGTGTGCATGCAGACACACATGGACACACATGCACAGGTGAGCACTCATGCACACACACACGCATGCAGACGCATGTGTCAAACAAGCACACTCACGTATATGCACACACATGCAGACATGTACACACATGCATATACACATACACACTCATGCACACATATGCGCACACATGCATGCACATGTGCATACATGCACACACAAGTCCACACACTTTTTGGCTAACAGACATTTGTACATGCTATACCCTTCACCAGGAGCCCTGGTGACACGATGGTTAAGTAAGTGTTCAGCAGCTAACCAAAAGGTTGGCGGTTCAAACCCACCAGCGACTCTGTGGGAGAAACACCAAGCAATCTGCTCCTGTCAAGATTACAGCCAAGGAAACCCTATGGGACAAATCCACTCTGTCACACGGGGTCAACGAGTCAGAATTAACTCCATGGCAACTAACACCACACTTCCTTTGTCCCAGCTCCGCGGGCCCAGGAGGTGCCCCTGCCGCGTTGCCCACCTTTTGTCTGTCTCCCCCGGCCTGTCTTCATTTCCAGAACCTTCCCCAGAGCACGCTGTGCTTCCTGCTTCCGGGCACAGAGCACCTTGGTTTTGGGGTGTCTCAGTCATTCTTGCCATCAGCATGGGTTCTGATGGCCCGTTGTATGGACGGCCACCGTGAGTAGGACCTGGCCTGATGGGAACTAGCGACAGCAAACCTTCATGAAAGCACACGCACGTGTGGCTTGTGGTGGTCTCGGTCCACGAGGCCAGGGCTGAGTGGGTCCGACCGGTGCCCCTGCACCCCGCACGGAGTGAGACGAGGTTACAGCTCACCAAGCACCATGGACCGGGAGGTGCAGGTCCTCTCAGGAATCTACTACAAATTCCTCCAGTGAATCCAGAATCTTTACATCTTGAACCAAGTATCCTAGTCTCCAAACCTAACAACAGTTTGGCTTAACGGGGCAAGAATGCCCACTTCAGCACAGTGCTCGGTTAGACCTGTTCCCTAAGGATCACGCTGACAAGAGCAACGCGGAAGGCTGGATGGGACGGTTAGTGGGCAGTGCGTGCACGCCGACGGGGAAGGGCCACTGAGGACAGCGAGCACGGCGCCCCAACGTGAGGCGCGTGACCCGAGGCACTGAACTGCGCGTGGAGACGCCGAGTTGCTCTGTTTCACTGCATATGTTCTTCAACCACCACAACAAATAAAATACATCATTAAAAAAGTGAACGTTTAGTGGGTGCACGGGTTCCACACGGGTGACAGATATGGTTAACGGGGAGGGTGCTCATTGCACGGCGTGGTGACTATACTAAACATTCCTGAATCTCTTTTCTTTTAATGCATTTTATTGAAATATAATTTATGTACAGTGAAATACACAAAACTAGTGACATGGGTCAATGCATTTATTTTTCAGTGTTCCCTCCCCTCCCCTGGTAACCAACAGGGAAAGTTCCCTTCCATACATAAACCTTTCCTTTTTACAATAATGAACTAATACTGTATTTGTCCTTCTGTGATTGACTTATTTCACTCAGCATAATGTCCTTCAAGTTCATCCATGGTATGAGGTGTTTTGCAGATTCTACATTATTCTTTAGGGCTGCATAGCATTCCATTGTGTGCATGTACCATGGTTTGGTTACGAATCACTCACTTTCAAACGGTAAATTTTATGTTATGTGACTTTCATCTCAATAAAGACAAAACAAAACAAAAAGTCAAGTTGCTAAATGCAGTGGGGAATCCTGAATTAGCACCTAGAACCTGAAAGGTGTTTGTGGAAAAATGGGTGAAATACCATCAGCCTTGACCTCTAGTTAACAGCAGCAGGTCAAGGTCAACTTCCAAGATGTCAACATCAAGGGGAGCTGGATGAGCAGTAAAGAGCTCTGGTCGGGTGATGGGTAAGGCATTGGTTGCTAACCAAAAGGTCGGTGGTTTGAACTCACCAGACCCTCTGCAGGAGGAAGACAATGTGTAGGCTTTGACTGACAGCCTCAGAAACCTTCTAGGGCAGTTCCACTCTGTCCTCTAGGGGCGCTGTGGGTCAGAATGGACTACACGGCAGTGGGTGTGGTTTGGGCTTTGCT
>NW_006922313.1:501468-516265 GCF_000298275.1 Orycteropus afer afer | reverse complement strand
TTCTGTGAAGACTGACAGCCTTGGAGACCCTGTGGGGCAGTTCCACTCTGTCCTCTAGGGGAGCTGTGGGTCAGAATCCACTTGATGGCAGTGGGATTTTTTTTGGTTTGGGTGAAGGGTATTTGGGGATTCTCTGCACTACTTTTGCAACTTTTCTGTAAATCTCAAATTATTCCCAAATAAAAAGACTGTTAAAAGCATGAAGTGAGGAAGTTTTCGGTTAGGGGCCCCTGAACTTATGCTGATGGTGGGGTGATTTGAAGCAGCACAGCAGGAGTGGTGGCCACCGGGAAGCGTGTCATCAAAGTCACTGATCACACGTGGAGAAGCCGTTGAGACGCTGTGGGTCTGGGTAGGTACGCTTCCCCACAGTGATAGTGATAAACAGTAACAAACAGCAACACTAGAAGAAACCAACGGTCCACATCTGCCCTCCTGCCATAGAGCGGACCCTGGGTGTGGTCTTCCCTGACGGAGGTGTGAGCTGGTCCGAAGCCGCCTCCGAGCCAGAGGCCAGGGGACCTTGGCTGGGTCTCCGGGTGCTGAGCACCAACACCACACCCAAGTCTTCGCCGTCGATGCCGACTCACGGCGACCCCGCGGTTACAGAGCAGGGCTGGGACCCACGGCGTCTCCAAGCCTGTCATCTTCACAGCAGGGGACGCCAGGCCTTCATCTGTCGACGCCTCCGGGCGGCTCTGAGCTGTTAGTGGAACACAGGCCAGTCAGCCCACCCGAGGACCTGGCTGCGCACAGATGTCCTCAGGCCAGCTCCTCTACTGCTACTGCGACTTCTCCCTCGGACCCGGGGGTCCCGGCCCCCAGCCGTCCTCCCTCGGACCCGGGGGTCCCGGCCCCCAGCCGTCCTCCCTCGGACCCGGGGGTCCCGGCCCCCAGCCGTCCTCCCTCGGACCCCGGGGTCCCGGCCCCCAGCCGTCCTCCCTCGGACCCGGGGGTCCCGGCCCCCAGCCGTCCTCCCTCGGACCCGGGGGTCCCGGCCCCCAGCCGTCCTCCCTCGGACCCCGGGGTCCCGGCCCCTGCGGAAGATGCACTCATTTCTCTAAGCTGCTCCTCTCCTCTCTTGACCCCATCCCAGCTGCCCCCCATCAACGCCTCACTGACAGGTCCAACACAAGTGTTTGGAGAGAGGTGTCCGGCGACCAGACACTGGGGTCCTGTTTGGGGAAAGGATGAGACAACCAGATTCCAGAGCGATGCAGTGAGGGATGACCTCAGACGTCCACCCGGAGGGGCCGCGGGGCCGGGCAGAGCGTGGGAGCAGGTGGGGCGACAACTGCACGTCGGGGAGCCTGAGGGGGAGGGGCAGGGAGAGGCGGGCTGGGTCCTGGGTCTGCAGCGTCCACAGTGGGTGGGGGGAAGCCAGTGCCGGAACCCCAGGTCTGAGGGGGAGAGAGCTGGGGGGAGGGACTCCCAGGTCTGAGGGGGGAGGGACTCCCAGGTCTGAGGGGGGAGGGCTGGGGGGAGGGACCCCTGGATTTGAGAGGGCTTGGGGGTCGGGACTCCTGGGTCTCAGGGGGGAGGACTGAGGGGTTGGGACCCCGGGTCTGAGGGGGCAGGGTTGGGGGCCGGGAGTCCCGGGTCTGAGAGAGGAGGGCTGGGGGGTCGGGCTCTCTGGATCTGAGGGGGTAAGGCTGGGGGGGTCGGGACCCCTAGGTCTGAGGGGGGAGGGCAGTGGGGTTGGGACTCGTGGGTCCCAGGGAGGAGGGCCGGTCTTGGGCCCCGGTTAATGCCGGTCCATACTAGTTCTGAGAGTCAACACACGGTGTCGCTCTGTCCCCAGAGGGGGGCAAAAGGGGTGTGGCCAGGGGCGGGGCCTCGAGACCCCCGAGGTAGGGGCGGGTCTTGCTCCTGGGCAGCCTCTGCTGGCATGGGCCCTAAGTGCCGGGCACTGACCACAGCAGGCGGCCGGAGGGTCAGGAAACCTGGGAGAAGGTGAGGCTTGGAGGTCTGACCCGGGTCAGGAGGCGGCCCCCGCGAAGAGGCCTCAGTCAGGCAGTACCTGGGGCTGGAAACGGCCATGTGTCCAGGCCTGCGTCCCTCGGGGACAGGCCTGGGCCTGGGGCTACACAGTGGCTGGGTTTCAGGCAGAGGGCCTCTGGGCTTCCTACTGTGTGCGTGGCACGGAGTGCCAGGAAGCGGGTGGGCTGCTTGCAGATTCTGGGGGCCTGGGATGCTGGGGCGGGGTGTGGTCGTGGGCTGAGGAACCTGGGGGCTGGGGGCTTTGACTCCTGGTTCCAGGATGGAGGGGCCCAGGCCTCCGGTGACTCAGTCTCCCTTCTCCAGTGAAGTGTCTAAAGGGCAGAGAGGGCAGTCCTCGGTGTCAGGTGAGGCATGCCTGCGTTCAGAGGTCTCTCGACCCCGCCCCCACATCCATGTGCCACTTGGTGGCCCAAGGGTGAAAGATGAACCAGATAACTCGAGACACCCCCAACCTTGTTTCCAAAGCAAACAGACTCAGGCCACGGGGTGGGGGTGGGGGAGCAGGCGCTCCTGAGAGCAAGCAGGTGCTCTCTGCCCCCGGGGGCTGCTCAGGGCGGGGCTCCTCTCACCGGGCGCCCCCGTGCCTGGGTCCCGGAGGGGAGTAGTGAGGACTGGCATCATCCCCAAGCCCTCAGGAGGCCTGGCGTCCACCTCTCCGAGCCCAGCTTCTCCTTCCACCCAGGAGCCAAGCCGCCAGTCCCTCCACCCTCAGACCCAGGAGCCCTGACCCCCAGACCCACCTCCTTGGAGCCGGGGTCTCAAGGCTGCCCCCCATCACCTCCCCTATGTCTGTCCTTGCAGGGATGCCCGGCAAGCAGGCCAAAGAGGAGCAGGAGGACGGCGGGGCCGCCGAGGACGGGGCTCAGGAGGGCCTGGGGGGCCTGACGCAGGAGGAGCTGCGGCAGGGCCAGGAGGCCGCGCTGGCGCTGGAGGGCCTGATGGCGCAGAGTGGCCAAACCCTCGTCAGGGCCGAGGTGGCCGAGCTGTACCAGGACGTGCGTCTCCTGGGCCAGGGCCGCTTCGGCCGGGTCGTGCTGGTCACCCACCGCCAGAAAGGTACCGGGCCTGGGGACACAGAGGGTGGCGTGGGGCGGGGGCCGGGGAAGCCGGCCAGTCTGGGTCCCATGGTGCGCTGCTGCCCCTCCCAAGCTGTGCGATCTTGGGGCTCCCTGGCCCCCTGCAGATCTTCAGCTTTCTGGTCCCCAAACGGGTGGCCATATCCGCCCCAGAAGCAGCGCTTGTTCCTTGTGCGGCTCGATGTCCTGGTTGCCGGGGACGGCAGGGACGAGGCAGAGTCCGCGCCTGTCAGAGTGCTCACGCCTGGACGGCTTTGTGACACCACACGGACCGTCCTGCATGGCTTCGTCTCCCAAGCACTAAGTCAGGCCCGCGGGCAGTGGGTGTGTCAGAGAGGAGGGCTCGCCCTGGGTGCCCAGGAAATGCCACCACCGGTGGCTTAGAGGACAGGAGCGGCGAGGCTGGAAGGCCCGGTCAGGCCGCCAGCTTCCTGCCCCCTCCGGAGGCTCGCCCTTGGCTTTCCTGGTTCGCAGCCGCAGCCAGCCCCGCTCGGCCGCCGGAGTCACGTCACCTCTGTCCCTTTCTCCGCGTCTGGTCTCCTTGTCTCAGGGCATCACCCCCGAATCTCACCTGCCCTACCTCATCGTGTTGTTGGGTGGCCTGGGGCCAATTCCGACTCACTGAGACCCCGAGACGGAGCAGGACAGACCCAGAGGGTCGTCAGACGGCAGCTCGCCTCGTTTTTGGCGCCTCCCTTCATCGCTCCTCCCAGATGCCAAGTTTCACACATGGATGGTTTGTGGCACCCGTGCAGCCAGCAAGCCTGCTGGCGCCATTTTTCCAACAGCATGGTCTCACTTCATGTCCCTGGGTCCCGTTTTGGTCACTCTCACAGTATTTCAGACTTTTCCATCACGCTATTGCACACTTTGGGAGCTCTGGTAGCTCAGTGCTTAAGGCACTTGACTGCTAACCAGAAGGCTGTCGGTTCAAGCCCACCAGCCACTCCTCGGAAGGAAGGTCGGGGAATCTACTTCCATAGTGATACCGTCTCGGAAACCCAAGGAGGGGTCAAACAACATTGCATGCTTTGCAGATGCCATCAGAGTGTCAACAGAATTTTTAGGTGCACTGGGAAGCCAAAAAGCAGCTCTGGTGGCGTGGTGCCGAAGGCATGTGACTGCTAACGAGAAGGCTGGTCATTCGAACCACCCGTCGCTCTGTGGGAGGGAGACCAGGCAACCTACTTCCATGAAGACTGACTGTTTCGGAAACCCAATGGGGGTCACTATGAGTCGGAATAGACTCAAGGGCAGTGGGCTGGGTTTGGTTTTGGGGAAACCAAAAATTACGTGTCAGTGACTTGATTGGGATGTTAGCTTTATGACGGTGGTCTGGGACCAGACTGTAACGTCTCTGAGGTATGCCCGTCATCTTTACAGGGGCAGCTTGCCAGGTCTGTACCCCGAGATCTTTACCCCAAGTGGCTTCAAACCGCCCACCTTTAGGTTGGGAGCCAAGTACTTTACCCATCGCACCACCAGGGCTCCTTCTACTGCAGTATGACCTCATGATTATGTGCACCTTCATGGATAACCTGTTTGTAAACAAGTCGCACTGCCAGGTACCAGGGGTTAGGACTTCAGCATGGAGGTCTGAGAACACGTTCCCACCCAGAGCACCTGTCTCATCTGGCACCTTTGGGCCCAGCATCCTCTCATCCTCTGACCTTCCCATTAAATAGGAATAAAACCCAAAGCCGCTGTTGTTGGGTCGATTCCAACTCATATGACCCTGCAGTACAGGGTATCTCAGACATGCTGTGGTCCCAGACCACCGCCACAAAGCTAATGTCACCGTCAAGCAAGTGACACGGAGTTTTTGGTCTCTCAGTGCATCTGGAAGTTCTCTTGGCACGCTGCTGTGCCCTGTGATGAAAAAGTGTGAAATACTGTGAGAATGACCAAACGGGACGCGGGGACACAAAGGGAGCCCGGGCTGCTGGGAAATGATGTCACCAGGCCTGCTCGACACGGGGGCGGCCCCAGTAGGCTCCTCCCTAGAGACCCCTGAAGGAGGAGGGCCGCTGACACCGTGATTTGGACTCAGAGTACGAACTGTGACGGGGAGATGTCTGTCCTCACAGGCCAGCCAAGGAGCCCTGCTGGCACCGTGCTTAAGGCATTTGGCTGCTAACCAGAAGGTCGGCGGTTTGAACCCACTAGCTGCTCCACGGGAGAAAGATGACGCTACGTCCCTAAATACTGACAGCCTTGGAGACTCTATGGGGCAGTTCCACTCTGTCCTTTAGGGGCGCTGTGAGTCGGAATGGACTCCAGGCAGTGGGTGTGGTTTGGGCTTTGCTTCTGTAAAGATTAACAGCCTTGGAGACCCTGTGGGCAGTTCCACTCTGTCCTCTAGGGGCGCTGTGGGTCGGAATGGACTCCAGGCAGTGGGTGTGGTTTGGGCTTTGCTTCCATGAAGATTGACAGCCTTGGAGACCCTGTGGGCAGTTCCACTCTGTCCTCTAGGGGCGCTGTGAGTTGGAATGGACTCTGTGGAGTGGAGTGGAACTGCCCCACAGGGTCTCCAAGGCCGTCAATCTTACTTAAACAGGCAGCCTCATCTTTCTCCAATGGAGTAGCTAGTGGGTTCAAGCACCAACTGTCGGGTTAGGAGCCCAACGCCTCAACCACTGCCCTGCTCCTTATCCACAGGTCAGGGGTTAGGATTCCAACGCATAGTTTGGGGCATCAATTGGACCTACAGCAAAGGCTGAGGTAGGCGTCCACCTGCCTGTCTAGGGACACACAGTTCATCCATCACCGTGCCTCGTGACTCCATGGCTCTCCCACCTGCCTCCTGCCCCTCACAGGCACCCCCATGGCCCTGAAGCAACTCCCGAAGGCCTCCACCTCCCTCCGTGGTTTCCTCTATGAGTTCTGCGTGGGCCTCTTGCTCGGCCCGCATCCCGTCATCGTGGCTGCCTACGGCATTGGCATCGAGTCAGGCGACTCCTACAGCTTCCTGACGGAGCCAGTCCTGCACGGGGACCTCATCTCCTTCATCCAGCCCAAGGTGGGTGGGCGGGTCCTGACCTTGCCTCAGCAGCCTCTGGCCTTGGTGTTGGATGGTGCAGACAGTCTGCACTTGGCCCAGGACCTAAAGGTTGGCAGTTCAAACCCACATTGTCATGGAAGAAAGGCAATGTTTCTGTAAAGATGACAGCCAAGGAAACCCCGCGGGGCAGATCTACTCTCATACGGGGTGGCTGTGAGTCGGAGGTAACTGGATGGCATCTATTTTATGATTATTATTGATGTGGGCCTCACTCAGACCAGAGGGGCCTCCCTGGGCCTTGCAGCCCTCACTGGAGTCAGGTCTTTGGGATTCACTGACACCCCAGAACTGAGGCTATCCCCAGTCCCGAGACTGACTGGGCTTCACCTAGTAACCCTGGGCTTCACTGGGGCCCATCAGGCCTCAAGGGCTCCACGAAGCCCCACTGGGGACCCTGCGTCTCACAGGTTCCTCCAGGGCCCACTGGAACACCCAGGCCTCACACAGACACATTGGGTCTAATCGCAGCCACTCTTTCCTGACGGCCGTAATCCTCCCTGGGTCCCCGCCGCCCTGCTTCTGGGGCCTGGGTTGAACCCGTCTTTTCTCAGTGCCCCACCTGTGGCCGCAGGTGGAGGGACCCCGACAGCCTGTCTCCCACAGATTGGCCTCCGGCAGCCGGCGGCCCAACGCTGTGCAGCCCAGCTGGCCTCGGCCCTGGAGCACATCCACTCCCACGGCCTGGTGTACCGAGACCTCAAGCCCGAGAACGTGCTTGTGTGCGACCCCGCCTGCCAGCGCGTCAAGCTGACCGACTTTGGCCACACCCGGCCCCGCGGGACCCTGCTGCGCCTGGCCGGGCCGCCCATCCCCTACACGGCCCCCGAGCTCTGCGGCCCGCCGCCCCTGCCCGAGGGCCTGCCCATCCAGCCGGCCCTGGACGCCTGGGCGCTGGGCGTTCTGCTCTTCTGCCTCCTCACGGGCTACTTCCCCTGGGACCAGCCCCTGGAGGAGGCAGACCCCTTCTACGAGGACTTCGTCGCGTGGCAGGCCTCGGGTCAGCCCCAGGACCGGCCACAGCCCTGGTTCGGCCTGACGCCCGAGGCAGACGCTCTGCTGTGGGGGCTGCTGGACCCTCACCCCCGAAAGAGGCAGCCCGTGAGCTCGGTCAGGGCCTACCTGGGCCAGCCCTGGAGGCAGCGGGACGGGGAAGGAGAAGAGGCCTCAGAGTGAGACGGCTGGGGAGGCAGACAGCGGCGCCGAGGGAGCGGTGTCCAGCCGGGGCCTGGGGACACTCGGAAAGAGACGCTGCTTCCATGTCGGGGTCCTCTCTGGGTTCATCCGCCGGCCTTCGATTGCTCCGGTTTTCCTCTCAGTCCTAGAATTTCCCGCTCTCTGCCAGTCTCACGTCTTAGGCCCCAGCTTACAAGGGAGCTCTGTTCTGACGACTCGTTTCCATCCTGAGTCTGTTAGACATAAACCAACCCTTTCGCTTTCTTCTTCCAGTTTTCTTTATTATTGCCATAGCCTGCTATACGGCTGTTTTGCACAGTAAATCACAGCACTAAATGACATCAGCAGCAAATTGCACACTGTAATCCATATTACTGTAGGCCATATTAGGAGCCCTGGTGGCATAGTGCCTAAGGCATGTGACTGCTAAGCAGAAGTCTGGCGGTTCAAAACCACCAGCCACTCCTCGGAAGGAAGGTTGGGCGATCTACTTCCGTAGTGATACTGCCTCGGAAACCCAAGGAGGGGTCACTATGATTCAAACCAACTCAAAGGGCAGTGAGTTTTTGAGTAGTCCATATTACGAAACCTGCTGCCCTGGACTTGATTCTGACCCACAGCGCCCCTAGAGGACAGAGTGGAACTGCCCCACAGGGTCTCCAAGGCTGTCAGTCTTCACAGAAGCAAAGCCCAAACCACACCCACTGCTGTGGAGTCCATTCTGACTCACAGCGCCCCTAGAGGACAGAGAGGATCCCACACCCACTGCTGTGGAGTCCATTCTGACCCACAGCGCCCCTAGAGGACAGAGTGGAACTGCACCACAGGGTCTCCAAGGCTGTCAATCTTCACAGAAGCAGACTGCTTCATGTTTCTCCAATGGAGCGAATGGTGTGTTGGAACTGCCGACCTTTCGGTTAGCAGCCAAATGCTTTCACCACTGTACTACCAGAGCTCCTTACATAGTACCAAGGACAAGATGGAACGAACAAAAAGCAGACGCTCATAAGTGCAGTTCATGTCCTAACGTCAATACGTTGTACGTCGTCGGGAACTACCTGGAAATCGCCCTCCACGCCTGTGGGGGTCTCTGTGATTCCCCATTCGTATCTGTCTCCATCCGCCCCAGGACACTTGCACTGCCTGTTGCTGCAACCTCCACGGCTCTTTTATTTCCCCCTGGGGAGATTTTATTGTTACCTGGGGAAGCGGCGATACAGGATGTACACAAGGACAGGGACACGTTCAGTCCTTCCTGGCAGTCAACACCCTCCTGGCGGTCGGGACAGCGCTCAGCTCATCGCGCGTCCTCATGGTGCGCATGCGCATTGCGGCCCTTTGTGCCTTAAACGTGAAGGCCCTGATGTATTTGAAGCCCGGGAGCAGTTCCACGCACGCAGAGCCTCACGTTTCCTGGGTCAAGTATCGCGAGAACTTGGTGTGCGGCCGCTAGCTCACGTTCTTGGGCCCTTGGGCACCTGTTGGGGCGCTCGGCTGCTGTGGGGGACAGCCTGCACTGGTCTTGGGTCATTCTCTCATGTCCTGCAAACCTTGGCTTAAACGCCCCCTTTTCAGTGACGCTGTGACCGCCCAGTGCAGTAGCCCTGCAGCCTGTCTCTAGCTTTGCTTTCCCGTCTCGCCCGGCTAGTAACCTTTTTCCTGTGGTACCTACCCCCTTCCAACTGTATAACGTATTTGTTGGGGTGTTTTGTATTGTCTTGCGGGATCGTAATTTTTGGAGACCAGAGATGGTTCCCGGTCACCGCTGTATCCCACATATCTAGCCCCCTATCTGGCTCCTCATAGATGGTCAGTGAGCGTGTGTGAAATAAACCAGCCATCTGCTTCTTCACGTCTTCTCTCGTCTACCTCTTTGACGCGTCATCTGCGCACTCCTGCCTTCATTTCTCTCTTTTTGCTGTCCCACTGAGTTTCTCTCCCACTGAACTCCCTCCGCCATTTTCTTCAACCCCTTTGTTGGGTTGCCACCCATACCGGTGTGCCTGGTGTTGTGGTCTAGTGCTTCAGGCGCGAAAAAAGCGCACAGCGGGTGCCTGTAAAGACCAGAGGTGCGTCCTTTCCCGGGTGCGGGGTCTAGAAGCCCAAATGCAACAATGGCTCTAGGGGAGGGTTCTTCCTTGTGTGTATAATGAACTCTGTGTGTTTGTGTGTATAATTAAGTGTGTATGTCTGGGTGAGAGAGAGAGGGGGAAGATTTGAACATGCCTCATGGGGCAATCTACTTCCGTAGTGATACTGCCTCGGAAACCCAAGGAGGGGTCGCTATGAGTTGGGTCCAACTCAGTGGCACATAACAACAACAACAACAACATCATATATGACTTATGCATTTTGTGTTTCTGTGAGAGTTTGGGTCTGTGGATGTAAAAATGTGCATCTGTGTGTGTGACAGAGAGAGCTAAAGTAGCGGTTTTTGTCTGTAGGTAGATGACATGACTGTGCATTTTGGCTACTGATCACATGGGAGTTAGAGCCTGTGCGTGTGCGACAGGACGAGAGTGAGTGCTTGTCTCTGTAGGTGGATGACACAGGTTGTGTGTGTTTGGTGTTTCAAGGAGAGTTTGAGCCGTGTGTGCATAAGTCATTGTGTGTGCGTGTTCATGCGTGAGAGAGAGGACATCTCTGTGTGTGGGAATTGGGTCTGTGTTTGTGTGTCTGTGAGACTTTGGACCTGGGTGTGTGTGTGAGAGAGAGTGAGACTCAGAGAAAACGTCTCTGTGTCGGGAACTGGACCCGTGTTTGTGTGTCTCTGAAGGGGCTCTGGTGGTGCAGTGCCTAACGCATTTGACTGCAAACCAGAAGGTTGGTGGTTCAAACCCCCAGCCACTCCACTGAAGGAGGACTGGGCAGTCCACTTCTGTAAAGATTTACCACCTCGGAAACCCAAAGGTGGTCGCTGTGAGCTGAAATCAACTCAATGGCAGTGAGTTTTGTTTTGTTTTGTTGTGTGTCTCTGAGACCTTGGACCTACGTGTGTGTGTGTGTGTGTGTGTGTGTGTGTTTGTGTGTGAGAGAGAGAGGGAGAGAGAACACCTCTGTGTAGGGAATTGGATCCGTGTTTGTGTGTGTCTGAGACCTTGGACCTGGCTGTGTGTGTGAGAGCCAGGGAACATCTCTGTGTAGGGAGTAGGATCGTGTTTGTGGGGCTCCTTGGACCTGTGTGTGTGTGTGTGTGTGTGTGTAGTGAAGAAAGACCACACAGGCCGCTGCCAGTCGCCACCTGGGCCCTTCTTGCCTTCACACCTGCCCCCTTGCCCGGGGCCCCTTCCTGGCGGCCGCCCTGTCTGCAAACACTCTCTCTTCCTCTCCCGTGCCCTCCCGGGCTGCCAGCCCGGAGGCAGGCTACAGCCCTGCTCAGGGCTGGATCGCATGTCACCCTCCTCCCTGCACAGCCCGGCCCCTGCTGTGGCCGCTGATCCGCTGTCTGGGGGTGTATGTGCGTGTGTGGAGTGACCCCAAGGACCCTAGGAATGGAGGTTTAAGCCCGAGGAGGCACGCAGCCCCCTTCTTGGGCAATCCAGATGGGCTCCCTGGCGCAGAGGGTCTTTGGTGTTTACGGTGATGGGGGAGGGGGACATGTACCATGACCTGCCGCCACCTTACCGTGAATCTGAAATAGCCCGAGCAGTAAGGCCAAGAATGTGTCCCCAAAAAAAAGCTGGAGGTGTGTGTGATGAGCGTGGAACAGCAGGGCAAAGGGGACTGGACGGGCGCGAGGGGGAGGCTGCGGAGGGGGAGGCTGCCAGGGGTGTTAACTGGTGCTGGCAGCTGGGGATTAACTGGGAGGTGATAATGGGCAGGATGGGGCTCTGGGCCGGAGAGGAGGGAGGCATTTCCCGGGAGGGGGGTGACAGTGGTAATTAAACAGGTCACTCATCAAGCAGCTCCCTCCAGGCTGAGGGCTGGCCAGCTTCATCCATGACTCCTTTTCTGAAGGTGGTCCTTTCAATCCTTCCCCTTCCACAGATGGAGCACCTCAGAGAGGCCAAGGCACTTGCCTGAGCTCACACAGCAGGCCGGGGCAGAGCCAGGATTTGAACCCAGGTCTGCTTCAGGCCAGGGCCCCTGGTCTTACCCTGCATGGAGTCCTGCCATCGTCAGCAGGTGAAGGAAGAAGGGGGGGCCCTGTGATGGGGACTGGAGTGTGCGAATGTGTGTGGGAATGTCTGTGTTAGTGTGAGAGTGAACGTGTGTGGGCGTGAGTGTGTGCGCGCATGGATGAGTGGGTGTGTGTCCGCGAGTGTGTGTGGGAATGTGTTAGCGTGAGAGTGAATGTGTGTGGGCGTGAGTGTGTGTGCATGGATGAGTGGGTGTGTGTCCGCGAGTGTGTGTGGGAATGTGTTAGTGTGAGAGTGAATGTGTGTGGGCGTGAGTGTGTGTGTGTGCATGGATGAGTGGATGTGTGTCCGCGAGTGTGTGTGGGAATGTGTGTGTTAGTGTGAGAGTGAATGTGTGTGGGCGTGAGTGTGTGTGCGCATGGATGAGTGGATGTGTGTCCGTGTGAGAATGTGTGAAGTCTGTGTGTGTGTAAGTGGATGTGTGTGCATATATGAAAGTGTGTGTGAGAATGTCTGAGTATGTGAAAATGTGAAGTGTGAGGGTGTGTGTATGAGTGTGTATGTGTGAGATGGGTGTGTGAGAGTCTGTGAATACACGAGTGTGAGTGAATGGGTGTGAGTATAGGACTATGTGTGAGAATGAGTGTGTGTGAATACAGGAGAGTGTGTGTGTGTGTGTGTGAATGTGTGAAAGTGTGAATACGTGTTGGTGCATTGGTGAGAGGATCATAGCTCCCTTAAACTGGAACTGGAGCACTTGAAAGAGGAAGTTGGAAAAGTGAAGTTTCAGAAGGCTTCAGGACCAATTCACACCAGCAGACTGGCTACAAGGAGACGACGTTAACAAGTGTTGAGTGGGAGGTGGAGAAACTGGAACCCCTGTGCGGAACTGGTGGGAATGTAAAACGGTGCAGTGACTACAGAAAAAAATTTGGCAGTTCTTCAAAAAGTTAAACACAGAATTACTCCATGACTCCGCAGTGCCGCTCCTAAGTTATCCACCCAAGAGAAAGGGAGATACGTGTCCACACAAAACTTTGCACCCCAAAGGTCATGGCTGCAAGATTCAAGAGAGCCCCAAGATGGAGACAATGCAGCTGTGCACAAACGGATGGATGAACAAAGTGTGCTATATGCATACCATTGAATGTTAATTTGACTAACAATTTGTCCACTCAGTTCTTCAAGATTTCACATGTACACAATCCTACCATCTGTGGGAAATGTCTCATAGCGCCTCCCTTCCTACCTTTTATCAGCCTTAGAAGTTCCCTCTGCTCCAACTTGGCTAAGAGTTTCTGGTGATTGTAACCTGTGAATGTGTGTTGCATTTTGTCAAATGATTTTTCTGCATCTGAGCTTGTTAGGCCCGAGTAGCTACTGTTCTGGGCTTGTTGCAAGCCGGTGGACACAGGATCCGTCTCAGGTGTCCCGCAGGAGGCGCCCGGGGTCAGAGCCAGCAGTGGGTGGGGCTGGCCACACACCTTGGCCTGGGGCCCTGGGGCCAGATGTTTAGGCTTAACTGCCTGGCCACACAGGGACAGAGTGGCCGGGTAATTAAGCACCCACTTCTTTGGGGCTGGCAGACGGTGCCAGGGGCTGGAGGAGCCTTGGGCCGGAGTGCCAACAACAGCCCCAGCTCTGGCTTGCCGAGAGGGGCCAGGAGCCCAGACCCTAAGCTGAACCTTCTGATCTCTTTTCAGGCTGACCTTGAGCCAGGGCTCACCAACTGTCACCTGGAAATGGGAAAAGCAACACTTTCTTCCCTATTGGGGTACTACCTTCTGACCCCCAGTACGGGAAGGGAAACAGAAGCCCTCCCTACGCCCTCCCCAGGGTGAGAGTCAGCTGTTATTTAAGTCTCCCGGCTTAAAGAGATGGAGAAGAGCTCTCCACGTGTTCCTTTCCCTTTGGCCGCAGGCAGGGCCCATCCATCAGGACCCCCAGGCATCAGCACCACCCCGCCTCCTGCAAGTAATTGGACCCTGTTGGCCTTTGCAGACCGCGGGGGCGCCAGCCTCAGTGACCTTCCATGACCTCCAAGCCAGTCTCTTGTCTGGGGAGAGAAGGAGGAGGGGAGGGTTTCCTACCTGAGGCTGCAGGGGCTAGGATCAGAGTTGGGGTCTTCCAAGCCAGCCCCCAAATGACAGAGCAGCAAAGCCAAGGCACAGAGAGTGTAAAGGGCCCGCCCAAGGTCACACAGTGAGAGGACGATGAGGACTCCAGGCTGTGGTGAAAGCTGGGGGGTTCATGTCACATTATTCTGGGTTTGAGTCCTGGCTCTGCTGTGTGGCCCTAGGCAAGGACCTTACCCTCTCTGAGGTTCAGTGTCCTTTCCAAAACAAGAATCTCCGTTCCTCCCTACAAGGGCCACGGTGAGGACCGTTCCTGTTGCTTGTTGTCACTGAGTCAATTCCAACTCTTGACGACCCCACGTGGGCAGAATAGAACCACGCCACAGGGTTCACCTTTCGGGAACAGAACACCAGGCATGTCTTTTGAGGACTCGAACCACCAGCCTTTTGGCTAGCAGTCAAGTGCTGAACCATTTGGGCCACCCAGGGACTCCTGGTGAGGCCTGGATGTAGGGTTTAAGAGTCCACACTGGGCCAGGCACAGAGAAGCGAGCAATGGCACCCAACAGTTAGGGGACAATGAGCTTCAGTGAAGGGTGATGGGGACACTCATGGCGAGAGCTGAACCACACGATGAACTGTACACAAGGAAGCCTGGTGGGTCAGCTGCTGACCGAGAAGTGGGAGGTTCAAATCCACAAGTCTCTCCACGGGAGGCAGACCTGTTCCGGTGAAGAGGACAGCCAGCCTAGGAAACCATGTGGGGCAGGCCTAGGCTGTCACATAGGGTCACTATGAGTCAGGCAGACTTGACAACACCCAACAACAACATTTATAGCTGGATAAACTCACGGAGAAGTGAAGTAACTTCTCAGGTTCACATTGGGCAGGGCCTCCAACGCAGGTGTTGGAGACCCAAAGCTCAGCCCCTCGTCCGCTGAGCTAACGACACGCCCTTCAGCAAGTGGTCGTTAAGATGAAACAACATCAGGCGTGCAAAGACCTAAGACAGAGCCTGACGCATAGAAAGCACCTGGCAAATATTAGTCATTGATATTATTATGCACTCATGCATTCAGAAGGCATTTACTCTGTGTCAGGCTCTGCTTTCAAAGCAGGGTCCGCAGGAATGAATAAGACAAAGATTTCTGCCCTCGTGGGACGTCTTCACTGTCATCACTGCTCTGGTGGTCGTCTTCCTCACCATCATCATCATCTCCACCACCGTCATCCTCACACCATCACCACTGTCATAGTCACCACCACCACCATCCTGTCATAACCACCATCCTCCTCCTCACTGCCATAGTCACCACCACCACCATCCTATCA